>NC_091178.1:44417368-44723683 GCF_040958095.1 Procambarus clarkii | reverse complement strand
TTCGAAGTTAAAATCCTCAAATTTGGTATAATAGTGACTTTTTTAATGTTTTTCATGTAGTTTGATACAACGTAAATATATTCATTTTTACCAATATTTCGAAACTATTTCATGTTGTATCACGATATGTGATTTGGCCTTCATATCTCTGATTATCGCATAATATTGCATTTTAAGCAAGTTTCCTTGCATCGTGTTTCGTACTAAACATCATCGAATTTAGCAATATTTTGACGTTTATAATCCCCTTTGCCTGTAAGTGATTTAAACAAAATATCATCGGATAGGCAATATTTTGCCGTTTTTAAACGTTTTTGTGAATTTTCATTTTATTGGTATTAATTCATTAAATATACGATAAAAATGATACAAACACGTAATTGATTACATAATAACCTTAAATACTTCATTTTCAATCATCTATTTTTTTCTCGTTGAAATACTGAGTAAGATATTGAAAAGGGGAGATGTTCGGTTTTTATTGCATATATCGACGTTTCAACCGGAATAGAGTGGTTTTACGTGTACATCTTCCATCGGTAATATAAACAGAAAATCAGGAACATTTTAGTTAATTCTAATGAAAACATATTGATTTTTATCATTTGTATTGGAAACAACATTGTCATATATCTTTTCTTGGATCTAAATAATACGAAACCACGCTTTATAATTTGAAGTTAAAATCCTCAAATTTGGTATAATAGTGACTTTTTTCACGTTTTTAATGTAGTTTGATATTACGTAAATATATTCATTTTTACCAATATTTCGATACTATTTCATGTTGTATCACGATATGTGATTTGGCCTTCATATCTCAGATTTTCGCATAATATTGCATTTTAAGCAAGTTTTCTTGCATTTTGTTTCGTACTAAACATCATCGAATTTAGCAATATTTTGACGTTTATCATCCCCTTTTCCTGTAAGTGATTTAAACAAAATATTATCGAATTAGGCAATATTTTGCCGTTTTTAAACGTTTTTGTGAATTTTCAGTTTATTGGTATTAATTCATTAAATATACGATAAAAATGATACAAACACGTAATTGATTAGATAATAACCTTAAATACTTCATTTTCAATCATCTATTTGTTTCTCGTTGAAATACTGAGTAAGATATTGAAAAGGGGAGAAGTTCGGTTTTTATTGCATATACCGACGTTTCAACCGGAATAGAGCGGTTTTACGTGTACATCTTTCATAGTTAATATAAACGGAAAATCAGGAACATTTTAGTTAATTCTAATGAATACACATTGATTTTTATCTTTTGTATTAAAAACAAAATTGTCATATGTCTTTTCTTGGATCTAAATAATACGAAACCTCGCTTTATGATTCGAAGTTAAAATCCTCAAACTTGGTATAATAGTTACTTTTTCACGTTTTTCATGTAATTTGATATTACGTAAATATATTCATTTTTACCAATATTTCGATACTATTTCATGTAGTATCACGATATGTGATTTGGCCTTCATATCTCAGATTTTCGCATAATATTGCATTTTAAGCAAGTTTTCTTGCATTTTGTTTCGTACTAATCATCATTGAATTTAGCAATATTTTGACGTTAATCATCCCCTTTTATCATGTGATTTAAACAAAATATCATCGAATTAGGCAATATTTTGCTGTTTTTCAACGTTTTTGTGAATTTTCAGTTTATTGTTGTTAATTCATTAAATATACGATAAAAATGATGCAAACACGTAATTGATTAGAAATTAACCATAAATACCGCATTTTCAATCAACTGTTTGTTTCTCGTTGAAATACTGAGTAAGATATTGAAAAGGGGAGAAGTTCGGTTTTTATTGCATATATCGACGTTTCAGCCGGAATAGAGCGGTTTACGTGTACATCTTCCATCAGTAATATAAACAGAAAATCAGGAACATTTTAGTTAATTCTAATGAAAACACATTGATTTTTATCATTTATATTGGAAACAACATTGTCATATGTCTTTTCTTGGATCTAAATAATACGAAACCACACTTTATGATTCGAAGTTAAAATCCTCAAATTTGGTATAATAGTGACTTTTTTAACGTTTTTCATGTAGTTTGATACTACGTAAATATATTCATTTTTACCAATATTTCGATACTATTTCATGTTGTATCACGATATGTGATTTGGCCTTCATATCTCAGATTTTCGCATAATATTGCATTTTAAGCAAGTTTCCTTGCATCGTGTTTCGTACTAAACATCATCGAATTTAGCAATATTTTGACGTTTATCATCCCCTTTTCCTGTAAGTGATTTAAACAAAATATCATCGAATTAGGCAATATTTTGCCGTTTTTAAACGTTTTTGTGAGTTTTAATTTTATTGGTATTAATTCATTAAATATACGATAAAAATTATACAAACACGTAATTGATTAGATAATAAGCTTAAATACTTTATTTTCAATCATCTATTTGTTTCTCGTTGAAATACTGAGTAAGATATTGAAAAGGGGAGAAGTTCGGTTTTTATTGAATATACCGACGTTTCAACCGGAATAGAGCGGTTTTACGTGTACATCTTCCATCGGTAATATAAACGGAAAATCAGGAACATTTTAGTTAATTCTAATGAAAACACATTGATTTTTATCTTTTGTATTGGAAACAAAATTGTCATTTGTATTTTCTTGGATCTAAATAATACGAAACTTCGCTTTATGATTCGAAGTTAAAATCCTCAAACTTGGTATAATAGTGACTTTTTTCACGTTTTTCATGTAGTTTGATATTACGTAAATGTACTCATTTTTACCAATATATCAATACTATTTCATGTAGTATCACGATATGTGATTTGGCCCTCATATCTCAGATTTTCGCATAATATTGCATTTTAAGCAAATTTTCTTGCATCTTGTTTCGTACTAAACATCATTGAATTTACCAATATTTTGACGTTTGTCATCCCCTTTTCCTTTATGTGATTTAAACAAAATATCATCAAATCAGGCAATATTTTGCCGTTTTTAAACGTTTTTGTGAATTTTCAGTTTATTGGTATTAATTCATTAAATATACGATAAAAATGATACAAACACGTAATTAATTAGATAATAACCTTAAATACTTCATTTTCAATCATCTATTTGTTTCTCGTTGAAATACTGAGTAAGATATTGAAAAGGGGAGATGTTCGGTTTTTATTGCATATATTGACGTTTCAACTGGAATAGAGCGGTTTTACGTGTACATCTTCCATCGGTAATATAAACGGAAAATCAGGAACATTTTAGTTAATTCTAATGTAAAAACATTGATTTTTATCTTTTGTATTGGAAACAACATTGTCATATGTCTTTTCTTGGATCTAAATAATACGAAACCTCGCTTTATGATTCGAAGATAAAATCCTCAAATTTGGTATAATAGTGACTTTTTTCACGTTTTTCATGTAGTTTGATATGACGTAAATATACTCATTTTTACCAATATTTCGATACTATTTCATGTAGTATCACGATATGTGATTTGGCCTTCATATCTCAGATTTTCGCATAATATTGCATTTTAAGATAGTTTTCTTGCATTTTGTTTCGTACTAAACATCATCGAATTTAGCAATATTTTGAAGTTTATCATCCCCCTTTTCTTTTATGTGATTTAAACAAAATATAATCGAATTAGGCAATATTTTGCCGTTTTTCAACGTTTTTGTGAATTTTCAGTTTATTGTTGTTAATTCATTAAATATACGATAAAAATGATGCAAACACGTAATTGATTAGATATCAACCTTAAATACTTCATTTTCAATCATCTATTTGTTTCTCGTTGAAATACTGAGTAAGATATTGAAAAGGGGAGATGTTCGGTTTTTATTGCATATATTGAAAGTCAACCGGAATTGAGCGGTTTTACGTGTACATCTTCCATCGGTAATATAAACGGAAAATCAGGAACATTTTAGTTAATTCTAATGAAAACACATTGATTTTTATCTTTTGTATTGGAAACAAAATTGTCATATGTATTTTCTTGGATCTAAATAATACGAAACCTCGCTTTATGATTCGAAGTTAAAATCCTCAAACTTGGTATAATAGTGACTTTTTTCACGTTTTTCATGTAGTTTGATATTACGTAAATATACTCATTTTTACCAATATATCAATACTATTTCATGTAGTATCACGATATGTGATTTGGCCTTCATATCTCAGATTTTCGCATAATATTGCATTTTAAGCAAATTTTCTTGCATCTTGTTTCGTACTAAACATCATTGAATTTACCAATATTTTGACGTTTGTCATCCCCTTTTCCTTTATGTGATTTAAACAAAATATCATCAAATTAGGCAATATTTTGCCGTTTTTAAACGTTTTTGTGAATTTTCAGTTTATTGGTATTAATTCATTAAATATACGATAAAAATGATACAAACACGTAATTGATTAGATAATAACCTTAAATACTTCATTTTCAATCATCTATTTGTTTCTCGTTGAAATACTGAGTAAGATATTGAAAAGGGGAGAAGTTCGGTTTTTATTGAATATACCGACGTTTCAACCGGAATAGAGCGGTTTTACGTGTACATCTTCCATCGGTAATATAAACGGAAAATCAGGAACATTTTAGTTAATTCTAATGAAAACACATTGATTTTTATCTTTTGTATTGGAAACAAAATTGTCATTTGTATTTTCTTGGATCTAAATAATACGAAACTTCGCTTTATGATTCGAAGTTAAAATCCTCAAACTTGGTATAATAGTGACTTTTTTCACGTTTTTCATGTAGTTTGATATTACGTAAATGTACTCATTTTTACCAATATATCAAAACTATTTCATGTAGTATCACGATATGTGATTTGGCCCTCATATCTCAGATTTTCGCATAATATTGCATTTTAAGCAAATTTTCTTGCATCTTGTTTCGTACTAAACATCATTGAATTTACCAATATTTTGACGTTTGTCATCCCCTTTTCCTTTATGTGATTTAAACAAAATATCATCAAATCAGGCAATATTTTGCCGTTTTTAAACGTTTTTGTGAATTTTCAGTTTATTGGTATTAATTCATTAAATATACGATAAAAATGATACAAACACGTAATTAATTAGATAATAACCTTAAATACTTCATTTTCAATCATCTATTTGTTTCTCGTTGAAATACTGAGTAAGATATTGAAAAGGGGAGATGTTCGGTTTTTATTGCATATATTGACGTTTCAACTGGAATAGAGCGGTTTTACGTGTACATCTTCCATCGGTAATATAAACGGAAAATCAGGAACATTTTAGTTAATTCTAATGTAAAAACATTGATTTTTATCTTTTGTATTGGAAACAACATTGTCATATGTCTTTTCTTGGATCT
Source organism: Procambarus clarkii (assembly GCF_040958095.1). Classification (NCBI taxonomy): domain Eukaryota; kingdom Metazoa; phylum Arthropoda; class Malacostraca; order Decapoda; family Cambaridae; genus Procambarus; species Procambarus clarkii. Next base: position 44,718,322 of record NC_091178.1, on the reverse strand, counting down.
AAATAATACGAAACCTCGCTTTATGATTCGAAGATAAAATCCTCAAATTTGGTATAATAGTGACTTTTTTCACGTTTTTCATGTAGTTTGATATGACGTAAATATACTCATTTTTACCAATATTTCGATACTATTTCATGTAGTATCACGATATGTGATTTGGCCTTCATATCTCAGATTTTCGCATAATATTGCATTTTAAGATAGTTTTCTTGCATTTTGTTTCGTACTAAACATCATCGAATTTAGCAATATTTTGAAGTTTATCATCCCCCTTTTCTTTTATGTGATTTAAACAAAATATAATCGAATTAGGCAATATTTTGCCGTTTTTCAACGTTTTTGTGAATTTTCAGTTTATTGTTGTTAATTCATTAAATATACGATAAAAATGATGCAAACACGTAATTGATTAGAAATTAACCATAAATACCGCATTTTCAATCAACTGTTTGTTTCTCGTTGAAATACTGAGTAAGATATTGAAAAGGGGAGAAGTTCGGTTTTTATTGCATATATCGACGTTTCAGCCGGAATAGAGCGGTTTACGTGTACATCTTCCATCAGTAATATAAACAGAAAATCAGGAACATTTTAGTTAATTCTAATGAAAACACATTGATTTTTATCATTTGTATTGGAAACAACATTGTCATATGTCTTTTCTTGGATCTAAATAATACGAAACCACACTTTATGATTCGAAGTTAAAATCCTCAAATTTGGTATAATAGTGACTTTTTTAACGTTTTTCATGTAGTTTGATACTACGTAAATATATTCATTTTTACCAATATTTCGATACTATTTCATGTTGTATCACGATATGTGATTTGGCCTTCATATCTCAGATTTTCGCATAATATTGCATTTTAAGCAAGTTTCCTTACATCGTGTTTCGTACTAAACATCATCGAATTTAGCATTATTTTGACGTTTATAATCCCCTTTGCCTGTAAGTGATTTAAACAAAATATCATCGAATTAGGCAATATTTTGCCGTTTTTAAACGTTTTTGTGAATTTTCAGTTTATTGGTATTAATTCATTAAATATACGATAAAAATGATACAAACACGTAATAAATTAAATAATAACCTTAAATACTTCATTTTCAATCATCTATTTGTTTCTCGTTGAAATACTGAGTAAGATATTGACAAGGGGAGAAGTTCGGTTTTTATTGCATATATCGACGTTTCAACCGGAATAGAGCGGTTTTACGTGTACATCTTCCATCGGTAATATAAACGGAAAATCAGGAACATTTTAGTTAATTCTAATGAAAACACATTGATTTTTATCATTTGTATTGGAAACAACATTGTCATATGTCTTTTCTTGGATCTAAATAATACGAAACCACGCTTTATGATTCGAAGTTAAAATCCTCAAACTTGGTATAATAGTGACTTTTTTCACGTTTTTCATGTAGTTTGATATTACGTAAATATACTCATTTTTACCAATATATCAATACTATTTCATGTAGTATCACGATATGTGATTTGGCCCTCATATCTCAGATTTTCGCATAATATTGCATTTTAAGCAAATTTTCTTGCATCTTGTTTCGTACTAAACATCATTGAATTTACCAATATTTTGACGTTTGTCATCCCCTTTTCCTTTATGTGATTTAAACAAAATATCATCAAATCAGGCAATATTTTGCCGTTTTTAAACGTTTTTGTGAATTTTCAGTTTATTGGTATTAATTCATTAAATATACGATAAAAATGATACAAACACGTAATTAATTAGATAATAACCTTAAATACTTCATTTTCAATCATCTATTTGTTTCTCGTTGAAATACTGAGTAAGATATTGAAAAGGGGAGATGTTCGGTTTTTATTGCATATATTGACGTTTCAACTGGAATAGAGCGGTTTTACGTGTACATCTTCCATCAGTAATATAAACAGAAAATCAGGAACATTTTAGTTAATTCTAATGAAAACACATTGATTTTTATCATTTGTATTGGAAACAACATTGTCATATGTCTTTTCTTGGATCTAAGTAATACGAAACCACGCTTTATGATTCGAAGTTAAAATCCTCAAATTTGGTATAATAGTGACTTTTTCACGTTTTTCATGTAGTTTGATATTACGTAAATATATTCATTTTTACCAATATTTCGATACTATTTCATGTAGTATCACGATATGTGATTTGGCCTTCATATCTCAGATTTTCGCATAATATTGCATTTTAAGCAAGTTTTCTTGCATTTTGTTTCGTACTAAACATCATCGAATTTAGCAATATTTTGACGTTTATCATCCCCTTTTCCTGTAAGTGATTTAAACAAAATATCATCGAATTAGGCAATATTTTGCCGTTTTTAAACGTTTTTGTGAGTTTTCATTTTATTGGTATTAATTCATTAAATATACGATAAAAATTATACAAACACGTAATTGATTAGATAATAACCTTAAATACTTTATTTTCAATCATCTATTTGTTTCTCGTTGAAATACTGAGTAAGATATTGAAAAGGGGAGAAGTTCGGTTTTTATTGAATATACCGACGTTTCAACCGGAATAGAGCGGTTTTACGTGTACATCTTCCATCGGTAATATAAACGGAAAATCAGGAACATTTTAGTTAATTCTAATGAAAACACATTGATTTTTATCTTTTGTATTGGAAACAAAATTGTCATATGTATTTTCTTGGATCTAAATAATACGAAACCTCGCTTTATGATTCGAAGTTAAAATCCTCAAACTTGGTATAATAGTGACTTTTTTCACGTTTTTCATGTAGTTTGATATTACGTAAATATACTCATTTTTACCAATATATCAATACTATTTCATGTAGTATCACGATATGTGATTTGGCCTTCATATCTCAGATTTTCGCATAATATTGCATTTTAAGCAAATTTTCTTGCATCTTGTTTCGTACTAAACATCATTGAATTTACCAATATTTTGACGTTTGTCATCCCCTTTTCCTTTATGTGATTTAAACAAAATATCATCAAATCAGGCAATATTTTGCCGTTTTTAAACGTTTTTGTGAATTTTCAGTTTATTGGTATTAATTCATTAAATATACGATAAAAATGATACAAACACGTAATTGATTAGATATCAACCTTAAATACTTCATTTTCAATCATCTATTTGTTTCTCGTTGAAATACTGAGTAAGATATTGAAAAGGGGAGATGTTCGGTTTTTATTGCATATATTGAAAGTCAACCGGAATAGAGCGGTTTTACGTGTACATCTTCCATCGGTAATATAAACGGAAAATCAGGAACACTTTAGTTAATTCTAATGAAAACACATTGATTTTTATCTTTTGTATTGGAAACAAAATTGCCATATGTATTTTCTTGGATCTAAATAATACGAAACCTCGCTTTATGATTCGAAGTTAAAATCCTCAAACTTGGTATAATAGTGACTTTTTTCACGTTTTTCATGTAGTTTGATATTACGTAAATATACTCATTTTTACCAATATATCAATACTATTTCATGTAGTATCACGATATGTGATTTGGCCTTCATATCTCAGATTTTCGCAAAATATTGCATTTTAAGCAAATTTTCTTGCATCTTGTTTCGTACTAAACATCATTGAATTTACCAATATTTTGACGTTTGTCATCCCCTTTTCCTTTATGTGATTTAAACAAAATATCATCAAATTAGGCAATATTTTGCCGTTTTTAAACGTTTTTGTGAATTTTCAGTTTATTGGTATTAATTCATTAAATATACGATAAAAATGATACAAACACGTAATTGATTAGATAATAACCTTAAATACTTCATTTTCAATCATCTATTTGTTTCTCGTTGAAATACTGAGTAAGATATTGAAAAGGGGAGATATTCGGTTTTTATTGCATATATTGAAAGTCAACCGGAATAGAGCGGTTTTACGTGTACATCTTCCATCGGTAATATAAACGGAAAATCAGGAACATTTTAGTTAATTCTAATGAAAACACATTGATTTTTATCTTTTGTATTGGAAACAAAATTGTCATATGTATTTTCTTGGATCTAAATAATACGAAACCTCGCTTTATGATTCGAAGTTAAAATCCTCAAACTTGGTATAATAGTGACTTTTTTCACGTTTTTCATGTAGTTTGATATTACGTAAATATACTCATTTTTACCAATATATCAATACTATTTCATGTAGTATCACGATATGTGATTTGGCCCTCATATCTCAGATTTTCGCATAATATTGCATTTTAAGCAAATTTTCTTGCATCTTGTTTCGTACTAAACATCATTGAATTTACCAATATTTTGACGTTTATCATCCCCTTTTATCATGTGATTTAAACAAAATATCATCGAATTAGGCAATATTTTGCTGTTTTTCAACGTTTTTGTGAATTTCCAGTTTATTGTTATTAATTCATGATATATAAGATAAAAATGAGACACACATAATTGATTAGATAATAACGTTAAATACTTATTTTTCAATCATCTATTTGTTTCTCGTTGAAATACTGAGTAAGATATGGAAAAGGGGAGAAGTTCGGTTTTTATTGCATATATCGACGTTTCAGCCGGAATAGAGCGGTTTTACGTGTACATCTTCCATCGGTAATATATACGGAAAATCAGGAAGATTTTAGTTAATTCAAATGAAAACACATTGATTTGTATCATTTGTATTGGAAACAACATTGTCATATGTCTTTTCTTGGATCTAAATAATACGAAACCTCGCTTTATGATTCGAAGTTAAAATCCTAAAATTTGGCGTAATTATGACTTTTTTCACGTTCATCATGTAGTTTGATATTATGTAAATATATTCATTTTTACCAATATTTCGAAACTATTTCATGTAGTACCACGATATGTGATTTGGCCTTCATATCTCAGATTTTTGCATAATATTGCATTTTATGCAAGTTTTCTTGCGTTTTGTTTTAGACTACACTTCATTGAATTTAGCAATATTTTGACGTTTATCATCCCCTTTTCCTTTATGTGATTTAAACAAAATATCATCGAATTAGGCAATATTTTGCTGTTTTTCAACGTTTTTGTGAATTTCCTGTTTATTGTTATTAATTCATTATATATACGATAAAAATGAGACAAACACGTAATTGATTAGATAATAACCTTAAATACTTCATTTTCAATCATCTATTTGTTTCTCGTTGAAATACTGAGTAAGATATTGAAAAGGGGAGAAGTTCGGTTTTTATTGCAAATATCGACGTTTCAGCCGGAATAGAGCGGTTTGGCGTGTACATCTTCTATAGGTAATATAAACGGAAAATCAGGAATATTTTAGTTAATTCTAATGAAAACACATTGATTTTTATCATTTGTATTGGAAACAACATTGTCATATGTCTTTTCTTGGATCTAAATAATACGAAACCTCGCTTTATGATTCGAAGTTAAAATCCACAAATTTGGCATAATAGTGACTTTTATTACGTTTTTCATGTAGTTTGATATTACGTAAATATATTCATTTTTACCAATATTTCGATACGTTTTCATGTAGTATCACGATATTTGATTTGGCATTTAAATCTCAGAATTTCGCATAATATTGAAGTTTAAGCAAGTTTTCTTGCATTTTGTTTCGTACTAAAAATCATCAAATTTAGCAATATTTTGACGTTTATCATCCCCCTTTTCCTTTATGTGATATAAACAAAATATCATCGAATTAGGCAATATTTTGCTGTTTTTCAACGTTTTTGTGAATTTCCAGTTTATTGTTATTAATTCATGATATATACGATAAAAATGAGACAAACACATAATTGATTAGATAATAATCTTAAATACTTCTTTTTCAATCATCTATTTGTTTCTCGTTGAAATACTGAGTAAGATATGGAAAAGGGGAGAAGTTCGTTTTTTATTGCATATATCGACGTTTCAGCCGGAATAGAGCGGTTTTACGTGTACATCTTCCATCGGTAATATATACGGAAAATCAGGAACAATTTAGTCAATTCTAATGAAAACACATTGATTTTTATCATTTGTATTGGAAACAACATTGTCATATGTCTATTCTTGGATCTAAATAATACAAAACCTCGCTTTATGATTCGAAGTTAAAATCCACATATTTGGCGTAATAGGTAATTTTTTCACGTTTTTCATGTAGTTTGATATTACGTAAATATATTCATTTTTACCAATATTTCGATACTATTTCATGTAGTATCACGATATATGATTTGGCCTTCATATCTCAGATTTTCGAATAATATTGCATTTTAGGCAAGTTTTCTTGCATTTTGTTTCCTACTAAACATCATCGAATTTAGCAATATTTTGACGTTCATCATCCCCTTTTCCTTTATATGATTTAAACAAAATATCATCGAATTAGGCAATATTTTGCCGTTTTCAACGTTTTTGTGAATTTTCAGTTTATTGTTATTAATTCATTATATATACGATAAAAATGATGCAAACACGTAATTGATTAGAAATTAACCTTAAATACCTCATTTTCAATCAACCATTTGTTTCTCGTTGAAATACTGAGTAAGATATTGAAAAGGGGAGACGTACGGTTTTTATTGCATATATCGCCGTTTCAGCTGGAATTGAACGGTTTTACGTGTATATCTTCCGTCGGTAATATAATTGGAAAATCAGGAACATTTTAGGAAATTCTAATGAAAACACATTAATTTTTATCATTTGTATTGGAAACAACATTGTCATATGTCTTTTTTTGGATCTAAAAATTCCAAACTTCGCTTTATGAATCGAAGTTAAAATCCACAAATTTGGCATAATAGTGACTTTTAGTACGTTTTTCATGTAGTTTGATATTACGTAAATATATTCATTTTTACCAATATTTCGATACTATTTCATGTAGTATCACGATATATGATTTGGCCTTCATATCTCAGATTTTCGAATAATATTGCATTTTAGGCAAGTTTTCTTGCATTTTGTTTCCTACTAAACATCATCGAATTTAGCAATATTTTGACGTTCTTCATCCCCTTTTCCTTTATGTGATTTAAACAAAATATCACCAAATTAGGCAATATTTTGCCGTTTTCAACGTTTTTTGAATTTTCAGTTTATTGGTATTAATTCATTAAATATACGATAAAAATTATGCAAACACGTAATTGATTAGATAATAAACTTAAATACTTCATCTTCAACCATTTATTTGTTTCTCGTTGAAATACTGAGTAAGATATTGAAAAGGGGAGAAGTTTAGTTTTTATTGCAAATATCGACGTTTCAGCCGGAATTGTGCGGTTTTACATGTACATCTTCCATCGGTAATATTCACGGAAAATCAGGCACATTTTAGTTCATTCTAATGAAAACACAATGATTTTTATCATTTGTATTGGAAACAACATTGTCATATGTCTTTTCTTGGATCTAAATAATACGAAACCTCGCTTTATGATTCGAAGTTAAATTCCTCTAATTTGGTATAATAGTGTCTTTTTTCACGTTTTTGATGTAGTTTGATATTACATAAATATATTCATTTTTACCAATATTTCGATACTATTTCATGTACTATCACGATATTTGATTTGGCATTTAAATCTCAGAATTTCGCATAATATTGCATTTTAAGCAAGTTTTCTTGAATTTTGTTTCGTACTAAAAATCATCGAATTTAGTAAAATTTTGACGTTTATCATCCCCCTTTTCCTTAATGTGATATAAACAAAATATCATAGAATTAGGCAATATTTTGCTGTTTTTCAACGTTTTTGTGAATTTCCAGTTTATTGTTATTAATTCATGATATATAAGATAAAAATGAGACACACATAATTGATTAGATAATAACGTTAAATACTTCTTTTTCAATCATTTATTTGTTTCTCGTTGAAATACTGAGTAAGATATGGAAAAGGGGAGAAGTTCGGTTTTTATTGCATATATCGACGTTTCAGCCGGAATAGAGCGGTTTTACGTGTACATCTTCCATCGGTAATATATACGGAAAATCAGGAAGATTTTAGTTAATTCAAATGAAAACACATTGATTTTTATCATTTGTATTGGAAACAACATTGTCATATGTCTTTTCTTGGATCTAAATAATACGAAACCTCGCTTTATGATTCGAAGTTAAAATCCTAAAATTTGGCGTAATTATGACTTTTTTCACGTTCATCATGTAGTTTGATATTACGTAAATATATTCATTTTTACCAATATTTCGATACGTTTTCATGTAGTATCACGATATTTGATTTGGCATTTAAATCTCAGAATTTCGCATAATATTGAAGTTTAAGCAAGTTTTCTTGCATTTTGTTTCGTACTAAAAATCATCAAATTTAGCAATATTTTGACGTTTATCATGCCCCTTTTCCTTTATGTGATATAAACAAAATATCATCGAATTAGGCAATATTTTGCTGTTTTTCAACGTTTTTGTGAATTTCCAGTTTATTGTTATTAATTCATGATATATACGATAAAAATGAGACAAACACATAATTGATTAGATAATAATCTTAAATACTTCTTTTTCAATCATCTATTTGTTTCTCGTTGAAATACTGAGTAAGATATGGAAAAGGGGAGAAGTTCGGTTTTTATTGCATATATCGACGTTTCAGCCGGAATAGAGCGGTTATACGTGTACATCTTCCATCGGTAATATATACGGAAAATCAGGAACAATTTAGTCAATTCTAATGAAAACACATTGATTTTTATCATTTGTATTGGAAACAACATTGTCATATGTCTATTCTTGGATCTAAATAATACAAAACCTCGCTTTATGATTCGAAGTTAAAATCCACATATTTGGCGTAATAGTGAATTTTTTCACGTTTTTCATGTAGTTTGATATTACGTAAATATATTCATTTTTACCAATATTTCGATACTATTTCATGTAGTATCACGATATATGATTTGGCCTTCATATCTCAGATTTTCGAATAATATTGCATTTTAGGCAAGTTTTCTTGCATTTTGTTTCGTACTAAACATCATCGAATTTAGCAATATTTTGACGTTTATCATCCCCTTTTCCTTTATATGATTTAAACAAAATATCATCGAATTAGGCAATATTTTGCCGTTTTCAACGTTTTTGTGAATTTTCAGTTTATTGTTATTAATTCATTATATATACGATAAAAATGATGCAAACACGTAATTGATTAGAAATTAACCTTAAATACCTCATTTTCAATCAACAATTTGTTTCTCGTTGAAATACTGAGTAAGATATTGAAAAGGGGAGACGTACGGTTTTTATTGCATATATCGCCGTTTCAGCTGGAATTGAACGGTTTTACGTGTATATCTTCCGTCGGTAATATAATTGGAAAATCAGGAACATTTTAGGAAATTCTAATGAAAACACATTAATTTTTATCATATGTATTGGAAACAACATTGTCATATGTCTTTTTTTGGATCTAAAAATTCCAAACTTCGCTTTATGATTCGAAGTTAAAATCCACAAATTTGGCATAATAGTGACTTTTTTCACGTTTTTCATGTAGTTTGATATTACGTAAATATATTCATTTTTACCAATATTTCGATACTATTTCATGTAGTATCACGATATATGATTTGGCCTTCATATCTCAGATTTTCGAATAATATTGCATATTAGGTAAGTTTTCTTGCATCTTGTTTCGTAATAAACATCATCGAATTTAGCAATATTTTGACGTTTATCATCCCCTTTTCCTTTATGTGATTTAAACAAAATATCATCGAATTAGGCAATATTTTGCCATTTTTCCACGTTTCTGTGAATTTTTAGTTTATTGGTATTAATTCATTAAATATTCGATAAAAATGATGCAAACACATAATTGATTGTATAATAACCTTAAATACCTCATTTTCAATCAACTATTTGTTTCTCGTTAAAATACTGAGTAAGATATTGAAAAGGGGAGAAGTTCGGTTTTTATTGCATATATCGACGTTTCAGCCGGAATAGAGCGGTTTTACGTGTATATCTTCCATCGGTAATATAAACGGAAAATCAGGAACATTAAAGTTAATTCTAATGAAAACACAATGATTTTTATCATTTGTATTGGAAACAACATTGTCATATGTCTTTTCTTGGATCTAAATAATACGAAACCTCGCTTTATGATTCGAAGTTAAAATCCACAAATTTGGCATAATAGTGACTTTTAGTACGTTTTTCATGTAGTTTGATATTACGTAAATATATTCATTTTTACCAATATTTCGATACGTTTTCATGTAGTATCACGATATGTGATTTGGCCTTCATATCTCAGATTTTCGCATAATATTGCATTTTAAGCAAGTTTTCTTGCATTTTGTTTCGTACTAAACATCGTCGAATTTGGCAATATTTTGACTTTTATCATCGCCTTTTCCTTTATGTGATTTAAACAAAATATCACCGAATTAGGCAATATTTTGCCGTTTTCAACGTTTTTTGAATTATCAGTTTATTGGTATTAATTCATTAAATATACGATAAAAATTATGCAAAAACGTAATTGATTAGATAATAAACTTAAATACTTCATCTTCAATCATCTATTTGTTTCTCGTTGAAATACTGAGTAAGATATTGAAAAGGGGAGAAGTTTAGTTTTTATTGCATATATCGACGTTTCAGCCGGAATTGTGCAGTTTTACATGTACATCTTCCATCGGTAATATTAACGGAAAATCAGGTACATTTTAGTTCATTCTAATGAAACTCAATGATTTTTATCATTTGTATTGGAAACAACATTGTCATATGTCTTTTCTTGGATCTAAATAATACGAAACCTCGCTTTATGATTCGAAGTTAAATTCCTCAAATTTGGTATAATAGTGTCTTTTTTCACGTTTTTGATGTAGTTTGATATTACATAAATATATTCATTTTTACCAATATTTCGATACTATTTCATGTAGTATCACGATATTTGATTTGGCATTTAAATCTCAGAATTTCGCATAATATTGAATTTTAAACAAGTTTTCTTGCATTTTGTTTCGTACTAAAAATCATCAAATTTAGCAATACTTTGACGTTTATCATCCCCCTTTTCCTTTATGTGATATAAACAAAATATCATCGAATTAGGCAATATTTTGCTGTTTTTCAACGTTTTTGTGAATTTCCAGTTTATTGTTATTAATTCATGATATATACGATAAAAATGAGACAAACACATAATTGATTAGATAATAACCTTAAATACTTCTTTTTCAATCATCTATTTGTTTCTCGTTGAAATACTGAGTAAGATATGGAAAAGGGGAGAAGTTCGGTTTTTATTGCATATATCGACGTTTCAGCCGGAATAGAGCGGTTTTACGTGTACATCTTCCATCGGTAATATATACGGAAAATCAGGAAGATTTTAGTTAATTCAAATGAAAACACATTGATTTTTATCATTTGTATTGGAAACAACATTGTCATATGTCTTTTCTTGGATCTAAATAGTACGAAACCTCGCTTTATGATTCGAAGTTAAAATCCACAAATTTGGCATAATAGTGACGTTTATTACGTTTTTCATGTAGTTTGATATTACGTAAATATATTCATTTTTACCAATATTTCGATACGTTTTCATGTAGTATAACGATATGTGATTTGGCCTTAATATCTCAGATTTTCGCATAGTATTGCATTTTAAGCAAGTTTTCTTGCATTTTGTTTCGTACTAAACATCATCGAATTTGGCAATATTTTGACGTTTATCATCGCCTTTTCCTTTATGTGATTTAAAAAAATATCACTGAATTAGGCAATATTTTGCCGTTTTCAACGTTTTTGTGAATTATCAGTTTATTGGTATTAATTCATTAAATATACGATAAAAATGATGCAAACACGTAATTGATTAGATAATAAACTTAAATACTTCATCTTCAATCATCTATTTGTTTCTCGTTGAAATACTGAGTAAGATATTGAAAAGGGGAGAAGTTTAGTTTTTATTGCATATATCCCCGTTTCAGCCGGAATTGAACGGTTTTACGTGTACATCTTCCGTCGGTAATATAAAGGGAAAATCAGGAAATTTTAGTCAATTCTAATGAAAACACATTGATTTTTATAATTTGTATTGGAAACAACATTGTCATATGTCTTTTCTTGGATCTAAATAATACGAAACCTCGCTTTATGATTCGAAGTTAAAGTCCACAAATTTGGCGTAATGGTGACTTTTTTCAAGTTTTTCATGTAGTTTGATATTACGTAAATATATTCATATTTACCAATATTTCGATACTATTTCATGTAGTATCACGATATATGATTTTGCCTTCATATCTCAGATTTACGAATAATATTGCATTTTAGGCAAGTTTTCTTGCATTTTGTTTCGAACTAAACATCATCGAATTTAGCAATATTTTGACGTTTATCATCCCCTTTTCCTTTATGTGATATAAACAAAATATCATCGAATTAGGCAATATTTTGCCGTTTTTCCACGTTTATGTGAATTTTCAGTTTATTGTTTTTAATTCATTAAATATACGATAAAAATGATGCAAACACGTAATTGATTAGAAATTAACCTTAAATACCTCATTTTCAATCAACTATTTGTTTCCCGTTAAAATACTGAGTAAGATATTGAAAAGGGGAGAAGCTCGGTTTTTATTGCATATATCGACGTTTCAGCCGGAATAGAGCGGTTTTACGTGTATATCTTCCATCGGTAATATAAAAGGAAAATCAGGAACATTTTAGTTAATTCTAATGAAAACACATTCATTTTTATTATTTTTATTGGAAACAACATTGTCATATGTCTTTTCTTGGATCTAAATAATACGAAACCTCGCTTTATGATTCGAAGTTAAAATCCTGAAATTTGGTATAATAGTAACTTTTTTCACGTTTTTCATGTAGTTTGATATTACATAAATATATTCATTTTTACCAATATTTCGATACTATTTCATGTAGTATCACGATATGTGATTTGGCTTTCAAATCATAGAATTTCGCCTAATATTGCATTTTAAGCAAGTTTTCTTGCATTTTGTTTCATACTAAAAATCATCGAATATAGTAATATTTTGACGTTTATCATCCCCCTTTTACTTAATGTGATATAAACAAAATATCATCGAATTAGGCAATATTTTACTGTTTTTCAACGTTTTTGTGAATTTCCAGTTTATTGTTACTAATTCATTATATATACGATAAAAATGAGACAAACACATAATTGATTAGATAATAACCTTAAATACTTCATTTTCAATCATCTATTTGTTTCTCGTTGAAATACTGAGTAAGATATTGAAAAGGGGAGAAGTTCGGTTTTTATTGCATATATCGACGTTTCAGCCGGAATAGAGCGGTTTTACGTGACATCTTCCATCTATAATATAAACGGAAAATCAGGAACATTTTAGTTAATTGTAATGAATACACATTGATTTTTATCATTTGTATGATAAATTTTATCATTTGTATGATAAGGTTTTACGTGTACATCTTCCATCGGGAATATAAACGGAAAATCAGGAACATTTTAGTCAATTCTAATGAAAACAAATTGATTTTTATAATTTGTATTGGAAACAACATTGTCATATGTCTTTTCTTGGTTCTAAAAATTCCAAACCTCGCTCTATGATTCGAAGTTAAAATCCTCAAATTTGGCATAAAAGTGACTTTTTCACGTTTTTCATGTAGTTTGATATTACGTATATATATTCTTTTTTAACAATATTTCGACACTATTTCATGTAGAATCACGATATGTGATTTGGCCTTCAAATCTAAGAATTTCGCATAATATTGAATTTTAAGCAAGTTTTCTTGCATTTTATTTCGTACTAAAAATCATTGAATTTCGTAATATTTTGACGTTTATCATACCCCTTTTCCTTAATTTCATACAAACAAATTATCATCGAATTACGCAATTTTTTGCTGTTTTTCAACGTTCTTGTGAATTTCCAGTATATTGTTATTAAATCATGAAATATACGATAAAAATGAGACAAACACATAATTGATTAGATAATAACCTTAAATACTTCATTTTCAATCATTTATTTGTTTCTCGTTGAAATACTGAGTAAGATATGGAAAAAGGGAGAAGTTCGGTTTTTATTGCATATATCGACGTTTCAGCCGGAATAGAGCGGTTTTACGTGTTCATCTTCCATCGGGAATATAAACGGAAAATCAGGAACATTTTAGTCAATTCTAATGAAAACAAATTGATTTTTATAATTTGTATTGGAAACAACATTGTCATATGTCTTTTCTTGGATCTGAATAATACGAAACCTCGCTTTATGATTCGAAGTTAAAATCCACAAATTTGGCGTAATAGTGACTTTTTTCACGTTTTTCATGTTGTTTGATAATACGTAAATATATTCATTTTTACCAATATTTCGATACTATTTCGTGTAGTATCACGATATATGATTTGGCCTTCATATCTCAGATTTTCAAATAATATTGCATTTTAGGCAAGTTTTCTTGCATTTTGTTTCGTACTAAACATCATCGAATTTAGCAATATTTTGACGTTTATCATCCCCTTTTCCTTTATGTGATTTAAACAAAATATCATCGAATTAGACAATATTTTGCCGTTTCAACGTTTTTGTGTATTTTCAGTTTATTGTTATTAATTCATTAAATACACGATAAAAATGATGCAAACACGTAATTGATTAGATAATAAACTTAAATACTTCATCTTCAATCATCTGTTTGTTTCTCGTTGAAGTACTGAGTAAGATATTGAAAAAGGGAGAAGTTCGGTTTTTATGCATATATCGACGTTTCAGCCGGAATTGTGCGGTTTTACTTATACATCTTCCATCGGTAATATAAACGGAAAATCAGGAACATTTTAGTATATTCTAATGAAAACACATTGATTTTTATGATTTGTATTGGAAACAACATTGTCATATGTCTTTTCTTGGATCTAAATAATACGAAACCTCGCTTTATGATTCGAAATTAAAATCCACAAATTTGGCGTAATAGTGACTTTTTTCACGTTTTTCATGTAGTTTGATATTACGTAAATATATTCATTTTTACCAATATTTCGATACTATTTCATGTAGTATCACGATATATGATTTGGCATTTATATCTCAGATTTTCGAATAATATTGCATTTTAGGCAAGTTTTCTTGCATTTTGTTTCGTACTAAACATCATCGAATTTAGCAATATTTTGACGTTTATCATCCCCTTTTCCTTTATGTGATTTAAACAAAACATCATACTTCATACATACAAAATACTTCATCTTCAATCATCTATTTGTTTCTCGTTGAAGTACTGAGTAAGATATTGAAAAAGGGAGAAGTTCGGTTTTTATGCATATATCGACGTTTCAGCCGGAATTGTGCGGTTTTACTTAAACATCTTCCATCGGTAATATAAACGGAAAATCAGGAACATTTTAGTTCATTCTAATGAAAACACATTGATTTTTATCATTTGTATTGGAAACAACATTGTCATATGTCTTTTCTTGGATCTAAATAATACGAAACCTCGCTTTATGATTCGAAGTTAAATTCCTGAAATTTGGTATAATACTCTCTTTTTTCACGTTTTTAATGTAGTTTGATATTACATATATATATAAATTAATTTTTACCAATATTTCGATACTATTTCATGTAGTATCACGATATGTGATTTGCCCTTCAAATCTCAGAATTTCGCATAATATTGCATTTTAAGCAAGTTTTCTTGCATTTTGTTTCGTACTAAAAATCATCGAATTTAGTAATAATTTGACGTTTATCATCCCCCATTTCCTTAATGTGATATAAACAAATTATAATCGAATTAAGCAATATTTTGCTTTTTTTTCAACGTTTTAGTGAGTTTCCAGTTTATTGTTATTAATTCATGAAATATACGATAAAAATGAGACAAACACATAATTGATTAGATAATAACCTTAAATACTTCATTTTCAATCATCTATTTGTTTCTCGTTGAAATACTGAGTAAGATATGGAAAAGGGGAGAAGTTCGGTTTTATTACATATATCGACGTTTCAGCCGGAATAGAGCGGTTTTGCGTGTACATCTTCCATTGGTAATATCAGGAACATTTTAGTCAATTCTAATGAAAACACATTGATTTTTATCATTTGTATTGGAAACAACATTGTCATATGTCTTTTCTTGGATGTAAATAATACGAAACCTCGCTTTATGATTTGTTAATATCATACATTGTTATTGTTAAAATCCTCAAATTTGGTATAATAGTGACTTTCTTCACGTTTTTCATGTAGTTTGATATTACATAAATATATTCCTTTTTACCAATATTTCGATACTATTTCATGTAGTATCACGATATGTGATTTGGCCTTCATATCTGAGATTTTCGCATAATATTGCTTTTTAAGAAAGTTTTCTTGCATTTTGTTTCAGACTAAACATCATCGTATTTAGCAATATTTTGACGTTTATCATCCCCGTTTCCTTTATGTGATTTAAACAAAATATCATCGAATTAGGCAATATTTTGCCAATTTTCCAGGTTTTTGTGAATTTTCAGTTTATTGGTATTAATTCATTAAATATACGATCAAAATGATGCAACAACGTAATTGATTAGATAATAAACTAAAATACTTCATCTTCAATCATCTATTTGTTTCTCGTTAATATACTGAGTAAGATATTGAAAAGGGGAAAATTTCGGTTTTTATTGCATATATCGACGTTTAGCCGGAATTGTGCGGTTTTACGTGTACATCTTCCATCGGTAATATAAACGGAAAATCAGGAGCATTTTAGTTCATTCTAATGAAAACACATTGATTTTTATCATTTGTATTGGAAACAACATTGTCATATGTCTTTTCTTGGATCTAAATAATACGAAACCTCGCTTTATGATTCGAAGTTAAATTCCTCAAATTTGGTATAATAGTGTCTTTTTTCTCGTTTTTAATGTAGTTTGATATTACATAAATATATTCATTTTTACCAATATTTCGATACTATTTCATGTAGTATCACGATATGTGATTTGGCCTTTAAATCTCAGAATGTCGCATAATATTGCATTTTCTTGCATTTTGTTTCGTACTAAAAATCATCGAATTTAGTAATATTTTGACGTTTATCATCCCCCTTTTCCTTTATGTGATATAAACAAGACATCATCGAATTAGGCAATATCTTGCTGTTTTTCAACGTTTTTGTGAATTTCAAGTTTATTGTTATTAATTCATTATATATATACGATAAAAATGAGACAAACACATAATTGATTAGATAATAACCATAAATACTTCATTTTCAATCATCTATTTGTTTCTCGTTGAAATACTGAGTAAAATATTGAAAAGGGGAGAAGTTCGGTTTTTATTGCATATATCGACGTTTCAGCCGGTAAAGAGCGGTTTTACGTGTACATCTTCCATATGTAATATAAACGAAAAATCAGGAACATTTTAGTCAATTCTAATGAAAACACATTGATTTTTATCATTTGTATTGGAAACAACATTGTCATATGTCTTGTCTTGGATCTAAATAATACGAAACCTCGCTTTACGATTCGAAGTTAAAATCCTCAAATTTGGTATAACAGTATCTTTTTTCACGTTTTTCATGTAGTTTGATATTACATAAATATATTCATTTTTACCAATATTTCGATACTGTTTCATGTAGTATCACGATATATGATTTGGCCTTCATATCTCAGATTTTCAAATGATATTGCATTTTAGGCAAGTTTTCTTGCATTTTGTTTCGTACTAAACATCATCGAATTTAGCAATATTTTGACGTTTATCATCCCC
This sequence comes from Procambarus clarkii, assembly GCF_040958095.1. Classification (NCBI taxonomy): domain Eukaryota; kingdom Metazoa; phylum Arthropoda; class Malacostraca; order Decapoda; family Cambaridae; genus Procambarus; species Procambarus clarkii. The sequence goes on along the minus strand of NC_091178.1, from coordinate 44,700,525 downwards.
TTTTCCTTTATGTGATTTAAACAAAATATCATCGAATTAGGCAATATTTTGCCGTTTTCAACGTTTTTGTGAATTTTCAGTTTATTGTTATTAATTCATTAAATATACGATAAAAATGATGCAAACACGTAATTGATTAGAAATTAACCTTAAATGCTTCATTATTCATCAACTATTTGTTTTCCTTAAAATACTGAGTTAGATATGAAAAAGGGGAGAAGTTCGGTTTTTATTGCATATATCGACGTTTCAGCCGGAATAGAGCGGTTTTACGTGTACATCTTCCATCGGTAATATAAACGGAAAATCAGGAACATTTTAGTCAATTCTAATGAAAACACATTGATTTTTATCATTTGTATTTGAAACAACATTTTCATATGTCTTTTCTTGGATCTAAATAATACGAAACCTCGCTTTATGATTCGAAGTTAAAATCCACAAATTTGGCATAATAGTGACTTTTTCACGTTTTTCATGTTGTTTGATATTACGTAAATATATTCATTTTTACCAATATTTCGATAATATTTCATGTAGTATCACGATATGTGATTTATCCTTCATATCTCAGATTTTCGCATAATATTGCATTTAAAGCAAGTTTTCTTGCATTTTGTTTAGTACTAAAAATCTTCGAATTTAGTAATATTTTGACGTTTATCATCCCCTTTTTACTTTATGTGATATAAACAAAATATCATCGAATTAGGCAATATTTTGCTGTTTTTCAACGTTTTTGTGAATTTCCAGTTTATTGTTATTAATTCATTGAATATACGATGAAAATGAGACCAACACATAATTGATTGGATAATAACCTTAAATACTTCATTTTCAATCATCTATTTGTTACTCGTTGAAATACTGAGTAAGATATTGAAAAGGGGAGAAGTTCAGTTTTTATTGCATATATCGACGTTTCAGCCGGAATAGAGCGGATTTACGTGTACATCTTCCATCGGTAATATAAACGGAAAATCAGGAACATTTTAGTTCATTCTAATGAAAACACATTGATTTTTATCATTTGTATTGGAAACAACATTGTCATATGTCTTTTCTTGGATCTAAATAATACGAAACCTCGCTCTATGATTCGAAGTTAAAATCCTCAAATTTTGTATAATAGTGACTTTTTTCACGTTTTTCATGTAGTTTGATATTACGTAAATATATTCGTTTTTACCAATATTTCGATACTATTTCATGTAGTATCACGATATGTGACTTGGCCTTCATATCTCATATTTTCGCATAATATTGCATTTAAAAAAAGTTTTCTTGCATTTTGTTTTAGACTAAACATCATCGAATTTAACAATATTTTGACGTTTATCATCCCCGTTTCCTTTATGTGATTTAAACAAAACATCATCGAATTAGGCAATATTTTGCCAATTTTCCACGTTTTTGTGAATTTTCAGTTTATTGGTATTAATTCATTAAATATACGATAAAAAGGATGCAACAACGATAATAAACTAAAATACTTCATCTTCAATCATCTACTTGTTTCTCGTTATTATACTGAGTAAGATATTGAAAAGGGGAGAAGTTCGGTTTTTATTGCATATATCGACGTTTCTGCCGGAATTGTGCGGTTTTACGTGTACATCTTCCATCGGTAATATAAACGGAAAATCAGGAACATTTTAGTTCATTCTAATGAACTAAAATTGATTTCTTTCATTTGTATTGGAAACAACATTGTCATATGTCTTTTCTTGGATCTAAATAATACGAAACCTCGCTCTATGATTCGAAGGTAAATTCCTCAAATTTGGTATAATTGTCTTTATAAATATATTGTAATTATAATTGTAATTATAAATATATTCACATTGATTTTTATCATTTGTATTGGAAACAACATTGTCATATGTCTTTTCTTGGATCTAAATAATACGAAACCTCGCTTTATGATTCGAAGTTAAATTCCTCAAATTTGGTATAATAGTGTCTTTTTTCTCGTTTTTAATGTAGTTTGATATTACATAAATATAATAATTTTTACCAATATTTCGATACTATTTCATGTAGTATCACGATATGTGATTTGGCCTTTAAATCTCAGAATTTCGCATAATATTGCATTTTCTTGCATTTTGTTTCGTACTAAAAATCATCGAATTTAGTAATATTTTAACGTTTATCATCCCCCTTTTCCTTTATGTGATATAAACAAAATATCATCGAATTAGGCAATATTTTGCTGTTTTTCAACGTTTTTGTGAATTTAAAGTTTATTTTTATTAATTCATTATATATACGATAAAAATGAGACAAACACATAATTGATTAGATAATAACCTTAAATACTTCTTTTTCAATCATCTATTTGTTTCTCGTTGAAATACTGAGTAAGATATGGAAAAGGGGAGAAGTTCGGTTTTATTGCATATATCGACATTTCAGCTGGAATAGAGCGGTTTTACGTGTACATCTTCCATCGGTAATATCAGGAACATTTTAGTCAATTCTAATGAAAACACATTGATTTTTATCATTTGTATTGGAAACAACATTGTCATATGTCTTTTCTTGGATGTAAATAATACGAAACCTCGCTTTATGATTCGAAGTTAAAATCCACAATTTTGGCATAATAGTGACTTTTTTTACGTTTTTCATGTAGTTTGATATTACGTAAATATATTCATTTTACCAATATTTCGATACTATTTCATGTAGTATCACGATATGTGATTTGGCCTTTTTATCTCAGAATTTCGCATAATATTGCATTTTAAGCAAGTTTTCTTGCATTTTGTTTCGTACTAAAAATCATCGAATTTAGTAATATTTTGACGTTTATCATCCCCCTTTTCATTAATGTGATATAAACAAAATATCATCGAATTAGGCAATATTTTGCTGTTTTTCAACGTTTTTGTGAATTTCCAGTTTTTTGTTATTAATTCATGAAATATACGATAAAAATGAGACAAACACATAATTGATTAGATAATAACCTTAAATACTTCATTTTCAATCATCTGTTTGTTTCTCGTTGAAATACTGAGTAAGATATGGAAAAGGGGAGAAGTTCGGATTTTATTGCATATATCGACGTTTCAGCCGGAATAGAGCGGTTTTACGTGTACATCTTCCATCTGTAATATAAACGGAAAATCAGGGACATTTTAGTTAATTCTAATGAAAACACATTGATTTTTCTCATTTGTATTGGAAACAACATTGTCATATGTCTTTTTTTGGATCTAAAAATTCCAAACCTCGCTTTATGATTCGAAGTTAAAATCCACAAATTTGGCATAATAGTGACTTTTTTCACGTTTTTCATGTAGTTTGATATTACGTAAATATATTAATTTTTACCAATATTTCGATACTATTTCATGTAGTATCACGATATGTGATTTGGCCTTCATATCTCAGATTTTCGCATAATATTGCACTTTAAGCAAGTTTACTAGCGTTTTGTTTCGTACTAAACATCATCGAATTTAGCAATATTTTACGTGTTTGTGAATTTTCAGTTTATTGTTATTAATTCATTAAATATACGATAAAATTTATGCAAACACGTAATTGATTAAAAATTAACCTTAAATACCTCATATTCAATCAACTATTTGTTTCTCCTTAAAATACTGAGTAAGAAATGAAAAAGGTTAAAAGTTCGGTTTTTATTGCATGTATCGACGTTTCAGCCGGAATAGAGCGGTTTTACGTGTACATCTTCTATCGGTAATATAAACGGAAAATCAGGAACATTTTAGTCAATTCAATTGCAAACACATTGATTTTTATCATTTGTATTGGAAACAACATTGTCATATGTCTTTTCTTCGATCTAAATAATACGAAACCTCGCTTTATGATTCGAAGATTAAATCCACAAATTTGGCATTATAGTGACTTTTTTCACGTTTTTCATGTAGTTTGATATTACGTAAATATATTCATTTTTACCAATATTTCGATACTATTTCATATAGTATCACGATATGTGATTTGGCCTTCATATCTCAGATTTTCGCATAATATTACATTTTAAGCAAGTTTTCTTGCATTTTGTTTCGTACTAAACATCATCGAATTTAGCAATATTTTCACTTTTATCATCCCATTCCCTTTTCCTTTATGTGATTTAAAAAAAATATCATCGAATTAGGCAATATTTTGCCGTTTTTCAACGTTTTTGTGAATTTTAAGTTTGTTGGTATTAATTCATTATATATACGATAAAAATGATGCAAACACGTAATTGATTAGATAATTAACTTAAATACTTCATCTTCAATCATCTATTTGTTTCTCGTTGAAGTACTGAGTAAGATATTGAAAAAGGGAGAAGTTCGGTTTTTATTGCATATATCGACGTTTCAGCCGGAAAATTTGGCATAATAGTGACTTTTTTCACGTTTTTCATGTAGTTTGATATTACGTAAATATATTCATTTTTACCAATATTTCGATACTATTTCATGTAGTATCACGATATGTGATTTGGCCTTCAAATCTCAGAATTTCGCATAATATTGCATTTTAAGCAAGTTTCCTTGCATTTTGTTTCGTACTAAAAATCATCGAATTTAGTAATATTTTGACGTTTATCATCCCCCTTTTCTTTAATGTGATATAAACAAAATATCATCGAATTAGGCAATATTTTGCTGTTTTTCAACGTTTTTGTGAATTTCCAGTTTATTGTTATTGATTCATGAAATATACGATAAAAATGATACAAACACATGATTGATTAGATAATAACCTTAAAAACTTCATTTTCAATCATCTATTTGTTTCTCGTTGAAATACTGAGTAAGATATGGAAAAGGGGAGAAGTTCGGTTTTATTGCATATATCGACATTTCAGCCGGAATAGAGCGGTTTTACGTGTACATCTTCCATCGGTAATATCAGGAACATTTTAGTCAATTCTAATGAAAACACATTGATTTTTATCATTTGTATTGGAAACAACATTGTCATATGTCTTTTCTTGGATGTAAATAATACGAAACCTCGCTTTATGATTCGAAGTTAAAATCCACAATTTTGGCATAATATTGATTTTTTTCACGTTTTTCATGTAGTTTGATATTACGTAAATATATTCATTTTTACCAATATTTCGATACTATTTCATGTAGTATCACGATATGTGATTTGGCCTTTTTATCTCAGAATTTCGCATAATATTGCATTTTAAGCAAGTTTTCTTGCATTTTGTTTCGTACTAAAAATCATCGAATTTAGTAATATTTTGACGTTTATCATCCCCCTTTTCATTAATGTGATATAAACAAAATATCATCGAATTAGGCAATATTTTGCTGTTTTTCAACGTTTTTGTGAATTTCCAGTTTATTGTTATTAATTCATGAAATATACGATAAAAATGAGACAAACACATAATTGATTAGATAATAACCTTAAATACTTCATTTTCAATCACCTGTTTGTTTCTCGTTGAAATACTAAGTAAGATATGGAAAAGGGGAGAAGTTCGGTTTTTATTGCATATATCGACGTTTCAGCCGGAATAGAGCGGTTTTACGTGTACATCTTCCATCTGTAATAAAAACGGAAAATCAGGGACATTTTAGTTAAATCTAATGAAAACACATTGATTTTTCTCATTTGTATTGGAAACAACATTGTCATATGTCTTTTTTTGGATCTAAAAATTCCAAACCTCGCTTTGTGATTCGAAGTTAAAATCCACAAATTTGGCATAATAGTGACTTTTTTCACGTTTTTCATGTAGTTTGATATTACGTAAATATATTAATTTTTACAAATATTTCGATACTATTTCATGTAGTATCACGATATGTGATTTGGCCTTCATATCTCAGATTTTCGCATAATATTGCACTTTAAGCAAGTTTACTTGCATTTTGTTTCGTACTAAACATCATCGAATTTAGCAATATTTTGACGTTTATCATCCCCTTTTCCTTTATGTGATTAAAAGAAAATATCATCGAATTAGGCAATATTTTGCTGTTTTTCAACGTTTTTGTGAATTTTCAGTTTATTGTTATTAATTCATTAAATATACGATAAAATTTATGCAAACACGTAATTGATTAGAAATTATCCTTAAATACCTCATATTCAATCAACTATTTGTTTCTCCTTAAAATACTGAGTAAGAAATGAAAAAGGTTAAAAGTTCGGTTTTTGTTGCATGTATCGACGTTTCAGCCGGAATAGAGCGGTTTTACGTGTACATCTTCTATCGGTAATATAAACGGAAAATCAGGAACATTTTAGTCAATTCTATTGCAAACACATTGATTTTTATCATTTGTATTGGAAACAACATTGTTATATGTCTTTTCTTCGATCTAAATAATACGAAACCTCGCTTTATGATTCGAAGATAAAATCTACAAATTTGGCATTATAGTGACTTTTTTCACGTTTTTCATGTAGTTTGATATTACGTAAATATATTCATTTTTACCAATATTTCGATACTATTTCATATAGTATCACGATATGTGATTTGGCCTTCATATCTCAGATTTTCGCATAATATTACATTTTAAGCAAGTTTTCTTGCATTTTGTTTCGTACTAAACATCATCGAATTTAGCAATATTTTGACTTTTATCATCCCATCCCCTTTTCTTTTATGTGATTTAAACAAAATATCATCGAATTAGGCAATATTTTGCCGTTTTTCAACGTTTTTGTGAATTTTAAGTTTGTTGGTATTAATTCATTAAATATACGATAAAAATGATGCAAACACGTAATTGATTAGATAATAAATTTAAATACTTCATCTTCAATCATCTATTTGTTTCTCGTTGAAGTACTGAGTAAGATATTGAAAAAGGGAGAAGTTCGGTTTTTATTGCATATATCGACGTTTCAGCAGGAAAATTTGGCATAATAGTGACTTTTTTCACGTTTTTCATGTAGTTTGATATTACGTAAATATATTCATTTTTACCAATATTTCGATACTATTTCATGTAGTATCACGATATGTGATTTGGCCTTCAAATCTCAGAATTTCGCATAATATTGCATTTTAAGCAAGTTTCCTTGCATTTTGTTTCGTACTAAAAATCATCGAATTTAGTAATATTTTGACGTTTATCATCCCCCTTTTCTTTAATGTGATATAAACAAAATATCATCGAATTAGGCAATATTTTGCTGTTTTTCAACGTTTTTGTGAATTTCCAGTTTATTGTTATTGATTCATGAAATATACGATAAAAATGAGACAAACACATGATTGATTAGATAATAACCTTAAATACTTCATTTTCAATCATCTATTTGTTTCTCGTTGAAATACTGAGTAAGATATGGAAAAGGGGAGAAGTTCGGTTTTTATTGCATATATCGACGTTTCAGCCGGAATAGAGCGGTTTTACGTGTATATCTTCCATCGGTAATATAAACGGAAAATCAGGAAAATTTTAGTTAATTCTAATGAAAACACATTGATTTTTATCATTTGTATTGGAAACAACATTGTCATATGTCTTTTCTTGGATCTAAATAATATGAAACCTCGCTTTATGATTCGAAGTTAAAATCCTCAAATTTGGTATAATAGTAAATTTTTTCACGTTTTTCATGTAGTTTGATATTTCATAAATATATTCATTTTTACCAATATTTCGATACTATTTCATTTAGTATCACTATATGTGATTTGGCCTTCAAATCTCAGAATATCGCATAATATTGCATTTTAAGCAAGTTTTCTTGCATTTCGTTTCGTATTAAAAATCATCAAATTTAGTAATATTTTGACGTTTATCATCCCCTTTTTACTTTATGTGATATAAACAAAATATCATCGAATTAGGCAATATTTTGCTGTTTTTCAACGTTTTTGTGACTTTCCAGTTTATTGTTACTAATTCATTGAATATACGGGAAAAATGAGACAAACACATAATTGATTAGATAATAACCTCAAATACTTCATTTTCAATCATCTATTTGTTTCTTATTGAAATACTGAGTAAGATATGGAAAAGGGGAGAAGTTCGGTTTTTATTGCTTATATCGACGTTTCAGCCGGAATAGAGCGGTTTTACGTGTACATCTTCCATCGGTAATATAAACGGAAAATCAGGAACATTTTAGTTAATTCTAATGAAAACACATTGATTTTTATCATTTGTATTGGAAACAACATTGTCATATGTCTTTTCTTGGATCTAAATAATATGAAACCTCGCTTTATGATTCGAACTTAAATTCCTCAAATTTGGTATAATAGTGTCTTTTTTTCACGTTTTTAATGTAGTTTGATATTACATAAATATATTCATTTTTACCAATATTTCGATACTATTTCATGTAGTATCACGATATGTGACTTGGCTTTCAAATCTCAGAATTTCGCCTAATATTGCATTTTAAGCAAGTTTTCTTGCATTGTGTTTCGTACTAAAAATCATCGAATTTAGTAATATTTTGAGGTTTATCATCCCCCTTTTACTTAATGTGATATAAATAAAATATCATCGAATTAGGCAATATTTTGCTGTTTTTCAACGTTTTTGTGACTTTCCAGTTTATTGTTACTAATTCATTATATATACGATAAAAATGAGACAAACACATAATTGATTAGATAATAACCTTAAATACTTCATTTTCAATCATCTATATGTTTCTCGTCAAAATACTGAGTAAGATATTGAAAAGGGGAGAAGTTCGGTTTTTATTGCATATATCGACGTTTCAGGCGGAATAGAGCGGTTTTACGTGTATATCTTCCATCGGTAATATAAACGGAAAATCAAGAACATTTTAGTTAATTCTAATGAAAACACATTGATTTTTATAATTTGTATTGGAAACAACATTGTCATATGTCTTTTTTTGGATCTAAATAATACGAAACCTCGCTTTATGATTCGAAGTTAAAATCCACAAATTTGGCATTATAGTTACTTTTTTCACGTTTTTCATGTAGTTTGATATTACGTAAATATATTCATTTTTACCAATATTTCGATACTATTTCATGTAGTATCACGATATGTGATTTGGCCTTCATATCTCAGATTTTCGCATAATATTGCATTTTAAGCAAGTTTTCTTGCATTTTGTTTCGCACTAAACATCATCGAATTTAGCAATATTTTGACTTTTATCATCCCCTTTTCCTTTATGTGATTTAAACAAAATATCATCGAATTAGGCAATATTTTGCCGTTTTTCAACGTTTTTGTGAATTTTCAGTTTGTTGGTATTAATTCGTCAAATATACGATAAAAATGATGCAAACACGTAACTGATTAGATAATAAACTTAAATACTTCATCTTTAATCATCTATTTGTTTCTCGTTGAAGTACTGAGTAAGATATTGAAAAAGGGAGAAGTTCGGTTTTTATTGCATATATCGACGTTTCAGCCGGAAAATTTGGCATAATAGTTACTTTTTTCACGTTTTTCATGTAGTTTGATATTACGTAAATATATTCATTTTTACCAATATTTCGATACTATTTCATGTAGTATCACGATATGTGATTTGGCCTTCAAATCTCAGAATTTCGCATAATGTTGCATTTTAAGCAAGTTTCCTTGCATTTTGTTTCGTACTAAAAATCATCGAATTTAGTAATATTTTGACGTTTATCATCCCCCTTTTCTTTAATGTGATATAAACAAAATATCATCGAATTAGGCAATATTTTGCTGTTTTTCAACGTTTTTGTGAATTTCCAGTTTATTGTTATTGATTCATAAAATATACGATAAAAATGAGACAAACACATAATTGATTAGATAATAATCTTAAATACTTCATTTTCAATCATCTATTTGTTTCTCGTTGAAATACTGAGTAAGATATGGAAAAGGGGAGAAGTTCGGTTTTTATTGCATATATCGACGTTTCAGCCGGAATAGAGCGGTTTTACGTGTATATCTTCCATCGGTAATATAAACGGAAAATCAGGAAAATTTTAGTTAATTCTAATGAAAACACATTGATTTTTATCATTTGTATTGGAAACAGCATTGTCATATGTCTTTTCTTGGATCTAAATAATACGAAACCTCGCTTTATGATTCGAAGTTAAAATCCTCAAATTTGGTATAATAGTAACTTTTTTCACGTTTTTCATGTAGTTTGATATTTCATAAATATATTCATTTTTACCAATATTTCGATACTATTTCATTTAGTATCACTATATGTGATTTGGCCTTCAAATCTCAGAATATCGCATAATATTGCATTTTAAGCAAGTTTTCTTGCATTTTGTTTCGTACTAAAAATCATCAAATTTAGTAATATTTTGACGTTTATCATCCCCTTTTTACTTTATGTGATATAAACAAAATATCATCGAATTAGGCAATATTTTGCTGTTTTTCAACGTTTTTGTGAATTTCCAGTTTATTGTTATTAATTCATGATATATACGATAAAAACGAGACAAACATATAATTGATTAGATAATAACCTTAAATATTTCTTTTTCAATCATCTATTTGTTTCTCGTTGAAATACTGAGTAAGATATGGAAATGGGGAGAAGTTCGGTTTTTATTCCATATATCGACGTTTCAGCCGGAGTAGAGCGGTTTTACGTGTACATTTTCCATCGGTAATATAAACGGAAAATCAGGAACATTTTAGTTCATTCTAATGAAAACACATTGATTTTTATCATTTGTATTGGAAACAACATTGACATATGTCTATTCTTGAATCTAAATAATACGAAACCTCGCTTTATGATTCCAAGTTAAATTCCTGAAATTTGATATAATAGTGTCTTTTTTCACGTTTTTGATGTAGTTTGATATTACATAAATATATTCAATTTTACTAATAATTCGATACTATTTCATGTAGTATCACGATATTTGATTTGGCCTTTAAATCTCAGAATTTCGCATAATATTGCACTTTAAGCAAGTTTTCTTGCATTTTGTTTCGTACCTAAAATCATCGAATTTAGCAATATTTTGACGTTTATCATCCCCCTTTTCCTTAATGTGATATAAACAAAATATCATCGAATTAGGCAATATTTTGCTGTTTTTCAACGTTTTTGTGAATTTCCAGTTTATTGTTAATGATTCATGAAATATACGATAAAAATGAGACGAACACATTATTGATAAGATAATAACCTTAAATACTTCATTTTCAATCATCTATTTGTTTCTCGTTGAAATACTGAGTAAGATATGAAAAGGGGAGAAGTTCGGTTTTTATTGCATATATCGACGTTTCAGCCGGAATAGAGCGGTTTTACGTGTACATCTCCCATCGGTAATATAAACGGAAAATCAGGAACATTTTAGTCAATTCTAATGAAAACACATTGATTTTTATCATTTGTATTGGAAACAACATTGTCATATGGCTATTTTTTTGGATCTAAATAATACGAAACATCGCTTTATGATTCGAAGTTAAAATCCACAAGTTTGGCGTAATAGTGACTTTTTTCACGTTTTTCATGTAGTTTGATATTACGTAAATATATTCCTTTTTAACAATATTTCGATACTATTTCATGTAGTATCACGATATGTGATTTGGCCTTCATATCTCAGATTTTCGAATAATATTGCATTTTAGGCAAGTTTTCTTGCATTTTGTTTCGTACTATCATCATCGAATTTAGCAATATTTTGACGTTTATCATCCCCTTTTCCTTTATGTGATTTAAACAAAATATCTTCGAATTGGGCAATATTTTGCCGTTTTCAACGTTTTTTGTGAATTTTCAGTTTATTGTTATTAATTCATTAAATATACGATAAAAATGATGCAAACACGTAATTGATTAGAAATTAACCTTAAAAACCTCATTTTCAATAAACTATTTGTTTCTCGTTAAAATACTGAGTAAGATATGAAAAAAGGGAGAAGTTCGGTTTTTATTGCATATATCGACGTTTCAGCCGGAATAGAGCGGTTTTACGTGTACATCTTCCATCGGTAATATAAACGCAAAATCAGGAACATTTTAGTCAATTCTAATGAAAACACATTGATTTTTATCATTTGTATTGGAAACAACAATGTCATATGTCTATTCTTGGATATAAATAATACGAAACCTCACTTTATGAATCGAAGTTAAATTCCTCAAATTTGGTATAATAGTGTCTTTTCACGTTTTTGATGTAGTTTGATATTACATAAATACATTTTTACCAATATTTCGATACTATTTCATGTAGTATCACGATATGTGATTTGGCCTTCATATCTCAGAATTTCGCATAATATTGCATTTTAAGCAAGTTTCCTTGCATTTTGTTTCGTACTAAAAATCATCGAATTTAGTAATATTTTGACGTTTATCATCCCCTTTTCCTTTATGTGATTTAAAGAAAATATCATCGAATTAGGCAATATTTTGCCGTTTTTCAACGTTTTTGTGAATTTTCAGTATATTGTTATTAATTCATTAAATATACGATAAAATTGATGCAAACACGTAATTGATTAGAAATTACCCTTAAATACCTCATATTCAATCAACTATTTGTTTCTCCTTAAAATACTGAGTAAGAAATGAAAAAGGGGAGAAGTTCGGTTTTTATTGCATGTATCGACGTTTCAGCCGGAATAGAGCGCTTTTACGTGTACATCTTCCATCGGTAATATAAACGGAAAATCATGAACATTTTAGTCAATTCTAATGAAAACACATTGATTTTTATCATTTGTATTGGAAACAACATTGTCATATGTCTTTTCTTGGATCTAAATAATACTAAACTTCGCTTTATGATTCGAAGGTAAATTCCTCAAATTTGGTATAATACTGTCTTTTTCACGTTTTTAATGTAGTTTGATATTACATATATATATTAATTTTTACCAATATTTCGATACTATTTCATGTAGTATCACGATATGTGATTTGGCCTTCATATCTCAGAATTTCGCATAATATTGCATTTTAAGCAAGTTTCCTTGCATTTTGTTTTTTACTAAAAATCATCGAATTTAGTAATATTTTGACGTTTATCATCCCCCATTTCCTTAATATGATATAAACAAAATAAAATCGAATTAGGCAATATTTTGCTGTTTTTCAACGTTTTTGTGAATTTCCAGTTTATTGTTATTTATTCATGAAATATACGATAAAAATGAGACAAACACATGATTGATTTTATAATAACCTTAAATACTTCATTTTCAATCATCTATTTGTTTCTCGTTGAAATACTGAGTAAGATATGGAAAAGGGGAGAAGTTCGGTTTTATTGCATATATCGACGTTTCAGCCGGAATAGAGCGGTTTTACGTGTACATCTTCCATCGGTAATATCAGGAACATTTTAGTCAATTCTAATGAAAACACATTGATTTTTATCATTTGTATTGACACATTGATTTTTATCATTTGTATTGGAAACAACATTGTCATATGTCTTTTCTTGGATCTAAAAATTCCAAACCTCGCTTTATGATTCGAAGTTAAAATCCACAAATTTGGCATAATAGTGATTTTTTCACGTTTTTCATGTAGTTTGATATTACGTAAATATATTCATTTTTACCAATATTTCGATACTATTTCATGTAGTATCACGATATGTGATTTGGCCTTCAAATCTCAGAATTTCGCATAATATTGCATTTTAGGCAAGTTTTCTTGCATTTAGTTTCGTATTAAAATCATCGAATTTAGTAATATTTTGACGTTTATCATCCCCCTTTTCTTTAATGTGATATAAACAAAATATCATCGAATTAGGCAATATTTTGCTGTTTTTCAACGTTTTTGTGAATTTCCAGTTTATTGTTACTAATTCATTATACATACGATAAAAATGAGACAAACACATAATTGATTAGATAATAACCTTAAATACTTCATTTTCAATCATCTATTTGTTTCTCGTTGAAATACTGAGTAAGATATGGAAAAGGGGAGAAGTTCGGTTTTTATTGCATATATCGACGTTTTAGCCGGAATAGAGCGGTTTTACGTGTACATCTTCCATCGGTAATATAAACGGAAAATCAGGAACATTTTAGTCAATTCTAATGAAAACACATTGATTTTTGTCATTTGTATTGGAAACAACATTGTGATATGTCTTTTCTTGGATCTAAATAATACGAAACCTCGCTTTATGATTCGAAGTTAAAATCCACAAATTTGGCGTAATAGTGACTTTTTTCACGTTTTTTATGTAGTTTGATATTACGTAAGTATATTCATTTTTACCAATATTTCGATACTATTTCATGTAGTATCACGATATGTGATTTGGCCTTCACATCTCAGATTCTCGCCTAATATTGCATTTTAAGCAAGTTTTCTTGCATTTTGTTTCGTACTAAAAATCATCGAATTTAGTAATATTTTGACGTTTATCATCCCCCTTTTCCTTAATGTGATATAAACAAAATATCATCGAATTAGGCAATATTTTGCTGTTTTTCAACGTTTTTGTGAATTTCCAGTTTATTGTTATTAATTCATGATATATACGATAAAAATGAGACAAACACATAATGGATTAGATAATAACCTTAAATACTTCTTTTTCAATCATCTGTTTGTTTCTCGTTGAAATACTGAGTAGGATATGGAAAATGGGAGAAGTTCGGTTTTTATTGCATATATCGACGTTTCAGCCGGAATAGAACGGTTTTACGTGAACATCTTCCATCGGTAATATAAACGGAAAATCAGGAACATTTTAGTTCATTCTAATGAAAACATTGATTTGTATCATTTGTATTAGAAACAACATTGTCATATGTCTATTCTTGGATCTAAATAATACGAAACCTCGCTTTATGATTCGAAGTTAATTTCCCCAAATATGGTATAATAGTGTCTTTTTTCACGTTTTTGATGTAGTTTGATATTACATAAATATATTCATTTTTACCAATATTTTGATACTATTTCATGTAGTATCACGATATTTGATTTGGCCTTTAAATTTCTGAATTTCGCATAATATTGCATTTTAAGCAAGTTTTCTTGCATTTTGTTTCGTACTAAAAATCATCGAATTTAGCAAAATTTTGACGTTTATCATCCCCCTTTTCCTTTATGTGATATAAACAAAATATCATCGAATTAGGCAATATTTTGCTGTTTTTCAACGTTTTTGTGAATTTCCAGTTTATTGTTACTAATTCATTATATATACGATAAAAATGAGACAAACACATAATTGATTAGATAATAACCTTAAATACTTCGTTTTCAATCATCTATTTGTTTCTCGTTGAAATACTGAGTAAGATATGGAAAAGGGGAGAAGTTCGGTTTTTATTGCATATATCGACGTTTTAGCCGGAATAGAGCGGTTTTACGTGTACATCTTCCATCGGTAATATAAACGGAAAATCAGGAACATTTTAGTCAATTCTATATGAGAACACATTGATTTTTATCATTTGTATTGGAAACAACATTGTCATATGTCTTTTCTTGGATCTAAATAATACGAAACCTCGCTTTATGATTCGAAGTTAATTTCCTCAAATATGGTATAATAGTGTCTTTTTTCACGTTTTTGATGTAATTTGATATTACATAAATATATTCATTTTTACCAATATTTTGATACTATTTCATGTAGTATCACGATATTTGATTTGGCCTTTAAATCTCAGAATTTCGCATAATATTGCATTTTTAGCAAGTTTTCTTGCATTTTGTTTCGTACTAAAAATCTTCGAATTGAGCAATATTTTGACGTTTATCATCCCCCTTTTCTTTTATGTGATATAAACAAAATATCATCAAATTAGGCAATATTTTGCTGTTTTTCAACGCTTTTGTGAATTTCCAGTTTATTGTTACTAATTCATTATATATACGATAAAAATGAGACAAACACATAATTGATTAGATAATAACCTTAAATACTTTATTTTCAATCATCTATTTGTTTCTCGTTGAAATACTGAGTAAGATATGGAAAAGGGGAGAAGTTCGGTTTTTATTGCATATATCGACGTTTCAGCCGGAATTGTGCGGTTTTACGTGTACATCTTCCATCGGTAATATAAACGGAAAATCAGGAACATTTTAGTTAATTCTAATGAAAACACATTGATTTTTATCATTTGTATTGGAAACAACATTGTCATATGTCTTTTCTTGGATCTAAATAATACGAAACCTCGCTTTATGATTCGAAGTTAAAATCCTCAAATTTGGTATATTAGTAACTTTTTTCAAGTTTTTCATGTAGTTTGATATTACATAAATATATTCATTTTTACCAATATTTTGATACTATTTCATGTAGTATCACGATATGTGATTTGGCCTTCAAATCTCAGAATTTCGCATAATATTGCATTTTAAGCAAGTTTTCTTGCATTTTGTTTCGTACTAAAAATCATCGAATTTAGTAACATTTTGACGTTTATCATCCCCCTTTCTTTAATGTGATATAAACAAAATATCATCGAATTAAGCAATATTTTGCGTTTTTTCAACGTTTTTGTGAATTTCTAGTTTATTGTTATTATTCATGAAATATACGATAAAAATGAGACAAACACATAATTGATTAGATAATAACCTTAAGTACTTCATTTTCAATCATCTATTTGTTTCTCGTTGAAATACTGAGTAAGATATGGAAAAGGGGAGAAATTCAATTTTATTGCATATATCGACGTTTCAGCCGGAATAGAGAGGTTTTACGTGTACATCTTCCATCGGTAATATAAACGGAAAATCAGGAACATTTTAGTCAATTCTAATGAAAACACATTGATTTTTATCATTTGTATTGGAAACAACATTGTCATATGTCTTTTCTTGGATCTAAATAATACGAAACCTCGCTTTATGATTCGAAGTTAAAATCCTCAAATTTGGTATAATAGTAACTTTTTTCAAGTTTTTCATGTAGTTTGATATTACATAAATATATTCATTTTTACCAATATTTCGGTACTATTACATGTAGTATCACGATATGTGATTTGGCCTTCAATTCTCAGAATTTCGCATAATATTGCATTTTAAGCAAATTTTCTTGCATTTTGTTTCGTACTAAAAATCATCGAATTTATTAATATTTTGACGTTTATCATCCCCTTTTATACTTTATGTGATATAAACAAAATATCATCGAATTAGGCAATATTTTGCTGTTTTTCAATGTTTTTGTGAATTTCCAGTTTATTGTTATTAATTCATTGAATATAAGGGAAAAATGAGACAAACACCTAATTGATTAGATAATAACCTTAAATACTTCATTTTCAATCATCTATTTGTTACTCGTTGAAATACTGAGTAAGATATTGAAAAGGGGAGAAGTTCGGTTTTTATTGCATATATCGACGTTTCAGCCGGAATAGAGCGGTTTTACGTGTACATCTTCCATCGGAAATATAAACGGAAAATCAGGAACATTTTAGTCAATTCTAATGAAAACATCATTTATCATTTGTATTGGAAACAACATTGTCATATGTCTTTTCTTGGATCTAAATAATACGAAACCTTGCTTTATAATTCGAAGTTAAAATCCTCAAATTTGGTATAATAGTAACTTTTTTCACGTTTTTCATGTAGTTTGATATTACATAAATATATTCATTTTTACCAATATTTCGATACTATTTCATGTAGTATCGAAATACTATTTCATACTATTTAGTATCGATACTATTTCATGTAGTATCACGATATTTGATTTCGCCTTCATATCTCAGATTCTCGCCTAATATTGCATTTTAAGCAAGTTTTCTTGCATTCTGTTTCGTACTAAAAATCATCGAATATTTTGACGTTTATCATTCCCCTTTTACTTAATGTGATATAAACAAAATATCATCGAATTAGGCAATATTTTGCTGTTTTTCAACGTTTTTGTGAATTTCCAGTTTATTGTTACTAATTCATTATATATACGATAAAAATGAGACAAACACATAATTGATTAGATAATAACCTTAAATACTTCATTTTCAATCATCTATTGGTTTCTCGTTGAAATACTGAGTAAGATATTGAAAAGGGGAGAAGTTCGGTTTTTATTGCATATATCGACGTTTCAGACGGAATAGAGCGGTTTTACGTGTACATCTTCCATCTGTAATATAAACGGAAAATCAGGAACATTTTAGTTAATTTTAATGAAAACACATTGATTTTTATCATTTGTATTGGAAACAACATTGTCATATGTCTTTTCTTGGATCTAAAAATTTTGACGTTTATCATTCCCCTTTTACTTAATGTGATATAAACAAAATATCATCGAATTAGGCAATATTTTGCTGTTTTTCAACGTTTTTGTGAATTTCCAGTTTATTGTTACTAATTCATTATATATACGATAAAAATGAGACAAACACATAATTGATTAGATAATAACCTTAAATACTTCATTTTCAATCATCTATTGGTTTCTCGTTGAAATACTGAGTAAGATATTGAAAAGGGGAGAAGTTCGGTTTTTATTGCATATATCGACGTTTCAGACGGAATAGAGCGGTTTTACGTGTACATCTTCCATCTGTAATATAAACGGAAAATCAGGAACATTTTAGTTAATTTTAATGAAAACACATTGATTTTTATCATTTGTATTGGAAACAACATTGTCATATGTCTTTTCTTGGATCTAAAAATTCCAAACCTCGCTTTATGACTCGAAGTTAAAATCCACAAATTTGGCATAATAGTGACTTTTTTCACGTTTTTCATGTAGTTTGATATTACATAAATATATTAATTTTTAACAATATTTCGATACTATTTCATGTAGTATCACGATATGTGATTTGGCCTTCAAATCTCAGAATTTCGCATAATATTGCATTTTAAGCAAGTTTTCTTGCATTTTGTTTCGTACTAAAAATCATCGAATTTAGTAATATTTTGACGTTTATCATCCCCCTTTTCTTTAATGTGATATAAACAAAATATCATCGAATTAGGCAATATTTTTCGTTTTTTCAACGTTTTTGTGAATTTCTAGTTTATTGTTATTATTCATGAAATATACGATAAAAATGAGACAAACACATAATTGATTAGATAATAACCATAAGTACTTCATTTTCAATCATCTATTTGTTTCTCGTTGAAATACTGAGTAAGATATGGAAACGGGGAGAAGTTCGGTTTTTATTGCATATATCGACGTTTCAGCCGGAATATAGCGGGTTTACGTATACATCTTCCATCGGTAATATAAACGGAAAATCAGGAACATTTTAGTCAATTCTAATGAAAACACATTGATTTTTATCATTTGTATTGGAAACAATATTGTCATATGTCTTTTCTTGGATCTAAATAATACGAAACCTCGCTTTATGATTCGAAGTTAAAATCCACAAATTTGGCGTAATAGTGACTTTTTTCACGTTTTTTATGTAGTTTGATATTACGTAAGTATATTCATTTTTACCAATATTTCGATACAATTTTATGTAGTATCACGATATGTGATTTGGCCTTCATATCTCAGATTCTCGCCTAATATTGCATTTTAAGCAAGTTTTCTTGCATTTTGTTTTGTACTTAAAATCATCGAATTTAGTAATATTTTGACGTTTATCATCCCCCTTTTCCTTAATGTGATATAAACAAAATATCATCGAATTAATCAATATTTTGCTGTTTTTCAACGTTTTTGTGAATTTCCAGTTTATTGTTATTAATTCATGATATATACGATAAAAATGAGACAAACACATAATGGATTAGATAATAACCTTAAATACTTCTTTTTCAATCATCTGCTTGTTTCTCGTTGAAATACTGAGTAGGATATGGAAAATGGGAGAAGTTCGGTTTTTATTGCATATATCGACGTTTCAGCCGGAATAGAACGGTTTTACGTGAACATCTTCCATCGGTAATATAAACGGAAAATCAGGAACATTTTAGTTCATTCTAATGAAAACATTGATTTGTATCATTTGTATTAGAAACAACATTGTCATATGTCTATTCTTGGATCTAAATAATACGAAACCTCGCTTTATGATTCGAAGTTAATTTCCCCAAATATGGTATAATAGTGTCTTTTTTCACGTTTTTGATGTAGTTTGATATTACATAAATATATTCATTTTTACCAATATTTTGATACTATTTCATGTAGTATCACGATATTTGATTTGGCCTTTAAATTTCAGAATTTCGCATAATATTGCATTTTAAGCAAGTTTTCTTGCATTTTGTTTCGTACTAAAAATCATCGAATTTAGCAAAATTTTGACGTTTATCATCCCCCTTTTCCTTTATGTGATATAAACAAAATATCATCGAATTAGGCAATATTTTGCTGTTTTTCAACGTTTTTGTGAATTTCCAGTTTATTGTTACTAATTCATTATATATACGATAAAAATGAGACAAACACATAATTGATTAGATAACCTTAAATACTTCATTTTCAATCATCTATTTGTTTCTCGTTGAAATACTGAGTAAGATATGGAAAAGGGGAGAAGTTCGGTTTTTATTGCATATATCGACGTTTCAGCCGGAATAGAACGGTTTTACGTGAACATCTTCCATCGGTAATATAAACGGAAAATCAGGAACATTTTAGTCAATTCTAATGAGAACACATTGATTTTTATCATTTGTATTGAATGTTTGGGATATTTTGAAAACTGCAGGGGGGGGGGAGGGTTGGGCAAAATGTGACCTATCGCCGCTCTCAGTAATTGACATATCTTCGTTGAATAAATTCGTAATTTCAAACTGCGAATATGTGCAGAGAGCCAGAATTTGGCTCCAAAATATTGCTCAAGCGTCGAATTTGGGATGTTTGGGATATTTTGAAAACTTCAGGGACGGCTTTATGCAAAATGTGATCCATCGCCGCACTCAGTAATTGGCATATTTTCGGTAAAAAGTGAAATAATTTCAAACTGCAAATACGTGCCGAGAACCCGAATTTGGCTCCAAAATATGGCTCAAGCGTCGAATTTGGAATGTTTGGGATATATTGAAAACTGCAGGGGGGTTTGGGCAAAATGTGACCCATCGTCGCAATCAGTAATTGGCATATTTTCGGTAGAAAATGAAATAATTTCAAACTGCTAATAATTGCAGAGAGCCAGAATTTGGCTCCAAAAAATAAGTCATGGGTCGAACTTGGGATGTTTGGGATATTTTGAAAACTGCAGGGGGGTTTGGGCAAAATGTAACCCATCGTCGCAATCAGTAATTGGCATATTTTCGGTAGAAAATGAAATAATTTCAAACTGCTAACACGTGCAGAGAGCCCGAATTTGGCTCGAAAATATGGCTCAAGCGTCGAATTTGGGATATTTGGGATATATTGAAAACTGCAGGGAGGGTTTGGGCAAAATGTGATCCATTGCCGCTTTCAGTAATTGTTATGTTTTCATTATAAAATGTCGAAATTTCAAACAGCGAATACGTGCAGAGAGCTAGAATTTGACTCCAAAATATAGCTCATGAGTCGAATTTGGGTTGTTTGAGATATTTTGCAAACAGCCGGAGGGTTTGGGCAAAATGTGACCCATCGCTGCTTTCAGTAATTGGCTTATTTTCAAGCGTCAAATTTGGGAGGTTTGGGATAAAAATTCGTAATTTCAAACTGAGAACACGTGCAGGGAGCCAGAATTTGGCTCCAAAATAATTCTCAAGGGTCGAATTTGGGATGTTTGGGATATCTTGAAAACTACAGGGATGGTTTGGGCAAAATGTGATCCATCGCCGCTTTCAGTAATTGGAATATTTTCGGTATGAAAAGTCGAAATTTCAAACTGCGAATACATGCAGAAAACCAAACGTTGGCTCCAAAATATGGCTCAAGGGTCGAATTGGGGATGTTTGGGATATTTTGAAAACTGCAGGGATGGCCTGGGCAAAATGTGATCCAACGCCGCACTCAGTAATTGATATATTTTCGGTATAAAATGAAATAATTTCAAACTGCGAACACGTGCGGAGACCCCGAATTTGGCTCCAAAATATGGCTCAAGCGTAGAATTTTGGATGTTTGGGATATTTTGAAAACTGCAGGGAGGGTTTGGGCAAAATGTGATACATCGCCGCTTTCAGTAATTGTCATGTTTTCGGTATAAAAAGTCGTAATTTCAAACTGCGAATACGTTCAGAGAGCCAGAATTTAGCTCCAAAATAATACTCAAGGGTCGAATTTGGGATGTTTGGGATATGTCGAAAACTGCAGGGAAGGTTTGGGAAAAATGTGATCCATCGCCGCTCTCATTAATTGGCCTATTTTCGGTATAAAATTTCGTAATTTCAAACTGCGAATACGTGCAGAGACCCAGAATTTGGCTCCAAATTATGACTCAAGCGTTGAATTTGGGATATTTGGGATATTTTGGAAACTGCAGGGAGGGTTTGGGCAAAATGTGATCCATCGCTGCTTTCAGTAATTGGCATATTTTCGGTATAAAAAGTCGTAATTTCAAACTGCGAATAAGCGCAGAAAGCCAGAATTTGGCTCCAAAATATGGTTCAAAGGTCGAATTTGGCATGTTTGGGATATTTGCAAACTGCAGGGGGGTTTGGGCAAAATGTGACCCATCGCTTCTTTCAGTAATTAGCATATTTTCAAGCGTCAAATTTGGGATGTTTGGGATAAAAAGTCGTAATTTCAAACTGCGAATACTTGTAGAGAGCCAGAATTTGGCTCCAAAACAATTCTCAATGGTCGAATTTGGGATGATTGGGATATTTTGAAAACTACAAGGAAGGGGTATGGGCAAAATGTGACCTATCGCTGCTCTCAGTAATTCACATAGTATCGGTACAAAAAGTCGTAATTTCAAACTGCGAATATGTGCAGAGAGCCACAATATGGCTCCAAAATTTGGCTCAAGGGTTGAATTTGGGATGTTTGGGAAATTTTGAAAACTGCAGGGGGGTTTGGGTAAAATGTGACCCATCGCCGCTCTCAGTAATTGGCATATTCTCTTCATAATATGACGTAATTTCAAACTGCGAATACCTGCAGAGAGCGCGAATGTGGCTCCAAAATAAGGCTCAAGCGTCGAATTTGGGATGTTTGGGATATTTTGAAAACTGCAGGGTGGGGGGTTTGGACGAAATGTGACCCATCGCTGCTTTCAGTAATTGACATATTTTCGGTATAAAATGTCGTAATTTCAACCTGCAAATGTGTGCAGAGAGCCAGAATTTGGCTCCAAAATATGGCTCAAGGGTCGAATTTGGGATGCTTAGGATTTTTTGGAAACTGAATGGTGGGTTTGGGCAAAATGTGATCTATCGTCGCTTTCAGTAATTGTCATATTTTCGGTATAAAAAGTCGGTATTTCAAACTGCGAATACGTGCAGAGAGCCGGAATTTAGCTCGAAAATATGGCTCAAGCTTCGAATTTGGGATGTGTAGGATATTTTGAAAACTGCAGGGAGGGTTTGGGCAAAATGTTATCCATCGAAGCTTTCAGTAATTGGAATATTTTCGGTATGAAAAGTCGTAATTTCAAACTGCGAATACATGCAGAAAGCCAAACGTTGGCTCCAAAATATGGCTCAAGGGTCGAATAGGGGATGTTTGGGATATTTTGAAAACTGCAGGGATGGCCTGGGCAAAATGTGATCCAACGCCGCACTCAGTAATTGGCATATTTTCAGTATAAAATTAAATAATTTCAAACTGCAAACACGTGCAGAGACCCTGAATTTGGCTCCAAAATATGGCTCATGCGTCGAATTTGGGATGTTTGGGATATTTTGAAAACTGCATGGGGGGGTTTGGGCAAAATTTGACCTATCGCCGCTCTCAGTAATTGACATATCTTCGGTGTATAAATTCGAAGATATGTCAATTACTGAGAGCGGCGATGGGTCACATTTTACCCCCCCCCCCTGCAGTTTTCAAAATATCCAAACCATCCTAAATTCGAAGCTTGAGCCATATATTGGAGCCAAATTCGGGCTCTCTCCACGTATTCGCAGTCAGATATTACGTCTTTTTATACCGACAAAATACCAATTACTGAGAGCGGCGATGGGCCACATTTTGCCCAAACCCTCCCTGCAGTTTTCAAAATATCCCAAGCATCACTAATTCGACCCTTGAGCCATATTTTGGAGCCAAATTCTGGCTCTCTGCACATATTCACAGGTTGAAATTACGACATTTTATACCGAAAATATGTTAATTACTAAGAGCAGCGATCCCAAACATCCATATAACAACAACAACAACAATATCCCAAACATCCCAAATTCGACCCTTGAGAATTATTTTGGAGCTAAATTCTGGCTCTTTGCACGTATTCGCAGTTTGAAATTACGACTTTTTATCCCAAACATCCCAAATTTGACGCTTGAAAATTAGCCAATTACTGAAAGCAGCGAAGGGTCACATTTTGCCCAATCCCCCCGGAAGTTTGCAAAATATCCCAAACATCCCAAATTCGACCCATGAGCTATATTTTGGAGCCAAATTCTTGCTCTCTGCACGTATTCGCTGTTTGAAATTACGACATTTTATAACGAAAACATGACAATTATTGAATACGGCAATGGATCACATTTTGCCTAAACCCTCCCTGCAGCTTTTAATATATCCCAAACATCCCAAATTCGACGCTTGAGCCATATTTTGGAGTCAAATTCGGGCTCTCTGCACGTATTAGCAGTTTGAAATTATGACATTTCTTATCGAAAATATGGCAATTACTGAGTGCGGCGATGGATTACATTTTGCCCAAGCCCTCCCTGCAGTTTTCAAAATATCCAAAACATCCCAAATTCGACCCTTGAGCCATATTTTGGAGCCAATTTTTGGCTTTCTGCATGTATTCGCCGTTTGAAATTACGACTTTTTATACCGAAAATATGCCAATTACTGAAAGCAGCGATGGATCACATTTTGACGAAACCCTTCTCCCAAAACAGAACTTCTCCCCTTTTTAATATCTTACTCAGTATTTTAACGAGAAACAAATAGTTGATTGAAAATGAAGTGTTTAAGGTTAATTTCTAATCAATTATGTGTTTGCATCATTTTTATCGTATATTTAATGAATTAATAGCAATAATCTGAAAATTCACATAAACGTGGAAAAACAGCAAAATATTGCCTAATTCGATGATATTTTGTTTATATCACATAAAGGAAAAGGGGATGATAAACGTCAAAATATTGCTGAATTAGATGATTTTTAGTACGAAACAAAATGCAAGAAAACTTGCTTAAAATGCAATATTATGCGAAAATCTGAGATTTGAAGGCCAAATCACATATCGTAATACTACATGAAATTGTATCGAAATATTGGTAAAAATGAATATATTTACGTAATATCAAACAGCAACACACTGGCAGAGGTCTCCAGCAACACACTGGCAGAGGTCTCCAGCAACACTCTGGCAGGGGTCTCCAGCAACACACTGGCAGAGATCTCCAGCAACACACTGGCAGGGGTCTCCAGCAACACACTGGCAGGGGTCTCCAGCAACACACTGGCAGAGGTCTCCAGCAACACACTGGCAGAGGTCTCCAGCAACAAACTGGCAGGGGTCTCCAGCAACACACTGGCAGAGGTCTCCAGCAACACACTGGCAGGGGTCTCTAGCAACACACTGGCAGGGGTCTCCAGCAACACACTGGCAGGGGTCTCCAGCAACACACTGGCAGGGGTCTCCAGCAACACACTGGCAGGGGGTCTCCAGCAACACACTGGCAGAGGTCTCCAGCAACACACTGGCAGGGGTCTCCAGCAACACACTGGCAGGGGTCTCCAGCAACACACTGGCAGAGGTCTCCAGCAACACACTGGCAGAGGTCTCCAGCAACACACTGGCAGAGGTCTCCAGCAACACACTGGCAGGGGTCTCCAGCAACACACTGGCAGGGGTCTCCAGCAACACACTGGCAGGGGTCTCCAGCAACACACTGGCAGAGGTCTCCAGCAACACACTGGCAGGGGTCTCCAGCAACACACTGGCAGGGGACTCCAGCAACACACTGGCAGAGGTCTCCAGCAACACACTGGCAGGGGTCTTTCACGCTTTACCCGACGCTTTATCCGACGTTTACCCGACGGTTTACCCGACGG
Organism: Procambarus clarkii; assembly: GCF_040958095.1. Classification (NCBI taxonomy): domain Eukaryota; kingdom Metazoa; phylum Arthropoda; class Malacostraca; order Decapoda; family Cambaridae; genus Procambarus; species Procambarus clarkii. The sequence continues at coordinate 44,674,522 of NC_091178.1, read as the reverse complement.
TTTACCCTGACAGTTTACCCGACGTTTTATCCGTCGTTTACCCGACGGTTTACCCGACGGTTTACTCTGACAGTTTCCCCGACGGTTTACCCGACGGTTTACCCGACAGTTTACCCGACGGTTTACAATGACGGTTTACCCGACGGTTTACCCGACGGTTTACAATGACGGTTTACCCGACTTGTTTAGTTTACAGATTACACGTCAGTTATCACGAGAACAGATTTTCGACTATTTTATTTTAATTATTCGACGACTTACACGGCGGGTAAACCCGTCGGGTTTACCTGTCGGGTTTACCCGTTTTTACACGGGTAAAAAACGGGTAAAAATTACCCGACGATTTACCTGACGATTTACCCGACGATTTATCCGACGATTTACCCGACGATTTATCCGACGATTTACCCGACGATTTACCCGACGATTTACGATTCATTCAGCGATTCATTCGGCGCTTTATTTATTCATTTTTATTTATTCATTTTTATTTATTTTATTTTTATTTTTAATTTTTTATTTATTTTATAGACATTATATATATACATTACATTAGATATACAGATTACATTAGATATTACATTACATTAGATATTAGGTTAGAGACATTAGATATAGACATATTATTTATTTTATTATATAGACATTACATATATATTACATTAGATATACAGATTACATTAGATATTACATTACATTAGATATACAGATTACATTAGATATTACATTACATTAGATATACAGATTACATTAGATATTACATTACATTAGATATTACATTACATTAGATATTACATTACATTAGATATACAGATTACATTAGATATTACATTACATTAGATATTACATTACATTAGATATTACATTACATTAGATATTAGGTTACAGACACTAGATATAGACATTATTTATTTTATTATATAGACATTACATATTACATTACATTACATTGCATTACATATTACATTACATTACATTACATATTACATTACATTACATATTACATTACATTACATATTACATTACATTACATATTACATTACATATTACATTGCATTACATATTACATTACATTACATATTACATTACATTACATATTACATTACATTACATATTACATTACATTACATATTACATTACATTACATTACATTACATTACATATTACATTACATTACATATTACATTACATTACATATTACATTACATTACATTACATTACATATACATTACATTACATATTACATTACATTACATTAGATATTAGATTACAGACATTAGATATAGACATATTATTTATTTTATTATATAGACACGACATGACCCGACACGACCTGACCCGACACGACCTGACCTCGCCTTACCTAATCTAACTCGGGTCCAGGTGTGGGTCCGTGGGCCCCCGGACTTCCACCCTTCCCCACATCCCAGGGTCAGGTCAGGTCAGGTCAAGTTTTAGCTACCCAGAGACCTCACAGTCGAGATGGACGGACGCAGCTACAGGACGGGACACACACAAATCTGTGCCCTTTAGTTACACCGTTTTGACAGACTCGAACACACGTCAGTTCTCATGAGAACAGATTCCCATCCGACTAGGCCATTCTGGGGTCGCCAAGTTTTCCAAAGCTGGTTCTTATATTTATATTGAGTAATTTGGTAACATGTCGTCGGCGGTTTATTGCTCCAATATTCCAGCTGAACAAAATATATATTTGGCTGCAACAGTTAACTTTGATACGTTTGAGTAAATAATATCTGTAATTATTGTATCTGGGCGTTAATAAACAGGGTAAAGCTCCGACGTAAATTTGCCTGGCGTGGATGGGTTTTTGTTTGGGCTATTTGGGGAGGAGGAGGAGGATGACGTCTTGACTGGAAGCTGAAGGGGGAGTGTGAAGCCCAGAAGGAGACCAACACGTTGATAACTTAGACAATATTGAGGGCATTTTTCGACATTTAAATTAATATACACGGAAGTAAAATTTACAGAGAGAGACTCAAGTGTTTTTTGTCTCATGAAGGTTAATAATTTACTAACTTTTATGGTACTGAAAGGGACTATTTTCACTTTGTGAGAGAAGTTGTAGGAATTGTGGTAAGCTATTAGTTAGAAAAAAAAGGGCAATCAACATTATAAGAGTTTTTTCTCCTTATCTGCAGAGTAGGAGTGAGGACAGCTAATTTATACAAACAGGCTGTTGCCGTTCTCTCGCTGTCTCTCTCTCTGATCTTCCTCTGATCTTCCTCTCTTCTGTTCTCTTTCTGACTTTGTATGTTATGCCTGTTTCTTTCTCTGTATTTCTGCCTCTCTCGCTCTCCCGTGATACCAGTTCACAACATGCTGACTAACTCCTGGCTACCAATTTACTGCTAGGTGAACAGATGCATTTAATGAGAGGAAATGTGCCCAAACATTTTATGTCGTGAACGGCTTAGTAGGTCCAATTACTACCCTACCCCACGATACAACCCCACAACATGCTGACTACGTACTGGGTTCATATTTACTGCTAGGTGAACAGATGCATTAGGTGAGAAGAAATGTGCCCAAGCCATATCTGCAGCCACTGGTAATCGAACCTAGAATTCCGGATTTTGAGTCAACAATGAACACGTAAAACTTTCATATTTGTCTCAGTTTGAGTATATGTGTGCTTGTGTGGCTTACTCTCTCTGTCTCCATGTCGTCCTCTCTCCATACATATCTTTCTCTTTATCTCATTATATATCATAAAACAGTTAAACTTCGATATTTCTGGTACGTACAGACTCTATCAGGAATAAATGTGGTTCACAAAGATTCTCTCACACATGCTACTGGAACACAGATACTATCACCCTCATATGTCAGTCATGGTTTAGGTAATGACATCTAACCTGACTCAACCTGACCTGACGCAACCTGACCTGACGCAACCTGACCTGATACAACCTGACCTGGTACTGCCTGACCTGACGCAACCTGACATGATGCAACCTGACCTGACGCTACCTGACCTGACTCAACCTGATCTGACGCAACCTGACCTGACGCTACCTGACCTGACGCAACCTGGCTTGACGCAACCTAACCTGACGCAACCTGACCTGACCTGACGCTACCTGACCTGACGCAACCTGACCTGACGCTACCTGACCTGACCCTACCTGACCTGACGCAACCTGACCTGACGCAACCTGACCTGACGCAACCTGACCTGACGCAACCTTACCTGACGCAACCTGACCTGATGCTACCTGACCTGACGCAACCTGACCTGACACAACCTGACCTGATGCAACCTGACCTGACGCAACCTGACCAGACGTAACCTGACCTGACGCAACCTGACCTGACACAACCTGACCTGACGCAACCTGACCTGACACAACCTGACCTGACGCAACCTGATCTGACGCTACCTGACCTGATTCAACCTGACCTGACACAACCTGACCTGACCTGGCCTTCAGTAATTGGCCTATTTTCTGCATAAAAAGTCGTAATTTCAAACTGCGAATACGTGCAGAGAGCCAGAATTTGAATCCAAAATATGGCTCAAGTGTAGAATTTGGGATGTTTGGGATATTTTGAAAACAGCAGGGAGGGTTAGGGCAAAATGTGATCCATCGATGCATTCAAGAAATTGGCAAATTTTCGGTATAAAAAGTCGTAATTTCAAACTGCGAATACGTGCAGAGAGCCAGAATTTGGCTCCAAAATATGGCTCAAGCGTCGAATTTGGGATGTTTATAATATATTGAAAACTGCAGGGGGGTTTGGGCAAAATGTGACCCATCGCCACTCTCAGTAATTGGCATATTTTCGGTAAAAAAATTCGTATATTCAAACTGCTAATACGTGCAGAGGGCCAGAATTTGTCTGCAAAATAGGGCTCAGGCGTCGAATTTGGGATGTTTCGGATATTTTGAGAACTAAAGAGAGGGTTTGGGCAAAATGTGATCCATCGCCGCTTTTCATCCCTCTCTTGAGACTCTGTAACACTCTCTTCAGCCTCTGCATCACTCTCTTAAGCCTCTGAATCACTATCTTGATCCTCTACATCACTCTCTTGAGCCCCTGCATCCATCTCGCAAGCCTCTGCATCACTCTCTTGAGCCTCTGCATCACCCTCTTAAGCCTCTGCATTACTCTTGAGCCTCTGCATCCCTTTCCTAAGCCTCTGCCTCACTCTCTTACGCCTCTGCATCACTCTCTTGAGCCTCTGTATCCCTCTCTTGAGCCTCTGCATCACTCTCTTCAGTCTCTTCGTCCCTCTCTTGAGCCTCTGCAACACTCTCTTCAGCCTCTGCATCACTCTCTTAAGCCTCTGAATCCCTCTCCCGAGGCCTCTGCATAAGTCTCTCGAGCCTCTGCATCACTCTCTTCATTCTCAGCATCACTCTCGTAAGACTCTGAATCACTTTCTCGAGCCTCTGCATAACTCTCTTGATCCTCTGCATCACTCTCTTCAGCCTCTGCATCACTCTCTTAAGCCTCTGCTTCCCTCTCTTGATCCTCTGCATCACTCTCTTGAGCCTTTGCATCACTCTCTTAAGCCTCTGCATCACTTTCGTAATCCTCTGAATCACTCTCTTGAGCCTCTGCATCACTCTCTTGAGCCCCTGCATCCCACTCTTGAGCCTCTGCATCACTCTCTTGAGCCTCTGCATGACCCTTTTAAGCCTCTGCATCCCTCTTTTGATCCTCTGCATCACTTTCTAAAGCCTCTGCATCACTCTCTTAAGCCTTTGCATCACTCTCATAAGCCTCTGAATTACTCTCTTGAACCTCTGCATCCCTCTCTTGAGCCTCTGCATTACTCCCAAGAGCATTTGCATCCCTCTCTTGAGCCTCTGCATCACTCTCTTGAACTCCTGCATCCCTCTCATGAGCGTCTGCATCTCTCACTTCAGCCTTTGCATCATTCTTTTAAGCCTCTGCATCCCACTCTTAAGCCTCTGCATTACTCCCAAGAGCATTTGCATCCCTCTCTTGTGCCTTTTCATCCCTCACTTGAGCCTCTGCATCCCTCTCCATCCCTCTCTTGAGCCTCTGCAACACACTCTTCAGCCTCTGCATCACTCTCTTAAGCCTCTGCATCACTCTCTTCGGCCTCTGTATCACTCTCTTAAGCCTCTGCTTACCTCTCTTGATCCTCTGCATCACTCTCTTGAGCCATTGCATAACTCTCTTGAGTCTCTGCATCACTCTCTTGAGCCTCTGTATCCCTCTCTTGAGCCTCTGCAACACTCTCTTCAGCCTCTGCATCACTCTCGTAAACCTCTGAATCACTCTCTTGAGCCTCTCCATCACTCTCTTTAGCCCCTGCATCCCTCTATTGAGCCTCTGCATCCCTTTCTTGAGCCCCTGCATCCCTCTCTTCAGCCTCTACATCACTCTCTTAAGCCTTTGCATCCATCTCTTGAGCCTCTGAATCCCTCTCTTGAGCCTCTGCATCACTCTCTCGAGCCTCTGCATCACTCTCTTCATCCTCTGCATCCCTCTCTTGAGCATCTGCATCACTCACTTGGCCCCCTGCATCCCTCTCTTGAGCCTCTCCATCACTCACTTGAGCCTCTGCATGACCCTCTTAAGCCTCTGTATCCCTATTTTGAGCCTCTGCATCACTTTCTTAAGCCTCTACATCACATTCTTGAGCCTCTGCATCACTCTCTTGAACTCCTGCATCCCTCTCATGAGCCTCTGCATCCCTCTCCTGAGCCTTTGCATCACTCTCTTAAGCCTCTGCATCCCTCTCATGACCCTCTGCATCACTCTCGTTAGCCTCTGCATCACTCTACTGAGCCTCTGCATAACTCTCTTTAGTCTCTGCATCACTCTCGTGAGCCTCTGCATTCCTCTCTTCAGCCTCTGCAACACTCTCTTCAGCCTCTGCATCACTCTCATAAGACTCGGCATCCCTCTCTTGAACTCCTGCATCCCTCTCATGAGCCTCTGCATCCCTCTCCTGAGCCTTTGCATCACTCTCTTAAGCCTCTGCATCCCTCTCTTGAGCCTCTGCATCACTCTCGTAAGCCTCTGTATCCATCTGTTGAGCGTCTGGAACACTCTCTTCAGCCTCTGCATCTCTCACGTAAGCCTCTGCATCAGTCTCTTGTGCCTCAGCACAACTCTTTTTAGCCTCTGCATCACTCTCTTGAGCCTCTGCAACACTCTCTTCAGCCTCTGCATCACTCTCTTAAGCCTCTGCATCACTCTATTCGGCCTCTGCATCACTCTCTTAAGCCTCTGCTTACCCCTCTTGATCTTCTGCATCACTCTCCTGAGCCTCTGTATCACTCTCATGATATTCTGCATCACTCTCCTGAGCCTCTGCATCACTCTCTTGAGCCTCTACATCACACTCTTGAGAGTCTACATCACTTTCTTGAGCCTCTGCATCACTCTCTTAAGCCTCTGCATCCCTCCCTCGATCCTCTGCATCCCTCTCTTGAGCCTCTGCATCATTCTCTTGAGCCTCTGCATCTCTCTCTTAAGCATCTACATCATTCTCATGAGCCTCTGCATTACTCTTTTGAGCCTCTGCATCACTCTCTTAAGCCTCTCTTTGGCATAATAGTGACTTTTTTCACGTTTTTCATGTAGTTTGATGTTACATAAATATATTAATTTTCAACAATATTTCGATACTACTTCATGTAGTATCACGATATGTGATTTGGCCTTCAAATCTCAGAATTTCGCATAATATTGCGTTTTAAGCAAGTTTTCTTGCATTTTGTTTCGTACTAAAAATCATCGAATTTAGTAATATTTTGACGTTTATCATCCCCCTTTTCTTTAATGTGATATAAACAAAATATCATCGAATTAGGCAATATTTTGCTGTTTTTCAACGTTTTTGTGAATTTCCAGTTTATTGTTATTAATTCATGATATATACGATAAAAATTAGACAAACACATAATTGATTAGATAATAACCTTAAATACTTCTTTTTCAATCATCTGTTTGTTTCTCGTTGAAATACTGAGTAGGATATGGAACATGGGAGAAGTTCGGTTATTATTGCATATATCGACGTTTCAGCCGGAAAAGAGCGGTTTTACGTGAACATCTTCCATCGGTAATATAAACGGAAAATCAGGAACATTTTAGTTCATTCTAACGAAAACATTGATTTGTATCATTTGTATTAGAAACAACATTGTCATATGTCTATTCTTGGATCTAAATAATACGAAACCTCGCTTTATGATTCGAAGTTAATTTCCCCAAATATGGTATAATAGTGTCTTTTTTCACGTTTTTGATGTAGTTTGATATTACATAAATATATTCATTTTTACCAATATTTTGACACTATTTCATGTAGTATCACGATATTTGATTTGGCCTTTAAATCTCAGAATTTCGCATAATATTGCATTTTAAGCAAGTTTTCTTGCATTTTGTTTCTTACTAAAAATCATCGAATTTAGCAAAATTTTGACGTTTATCATCCCTTTTCCTTTATGTGATATAAACAAAATATCATCGAATTAGGCAATATTTTGCTGTTTTTCAACGTTTTTGTGAATTTCCAGTTTATTGTTACTAATTCATTATATATACGATAAAAATGAGACAAACACATAATTGATTAGATAATAACCTTAAATACTTCATTTTCAATCATCTATTTGTTTCTCGTTGAAATACTGAGTAAGATATGGAAAAGGGGAGAAATTCGGTTTTTATTGCATATATCGACGTTTCATCCGGAATTGTGCGGTTTTACGTGTACATCTTCCATCGGTAATATAAACGGAAAATCAGGAACATTTTAGTTAATTCAAATGAAAACACATTGATTTTTATCATTTGTATTGGAAACAACATTGTCATATGTCTTTTCTTGGATCTAAATAATACAAAAGCTCGCTCTATGATTCGAAGTTAAAATCCTCAAATTTGGAATAATAGTCTTTTTTCACGTTTTTAATGTAGTTTGATATTACATAAATATATTCATTTTTACCAATATTTCGATACTATTTCATGTAGTATCACAATATGTGATTTGGCCTTCAAATCTCAGAATTTCGCATAATATTGCTTTTTAAGCAAGTTTTCTTGCATTTTGTTTCGTACTAAAAATCATCGAATTTAGTAATATTTTGACGTTTATTATCCCCCTTTTCTTTAATGTGATATAAACAAAATATCATCGAATTAAGCAATATTTTGCGTTTTTTCAACGTTTTTGTGAATTTCTAGTTTATTGTTATTATTCATGAAATATACGATAAAAATGAGACAAACACATAATTGATTAGATAATAACATTAAGTACTTCATTTTCAATCATCTATTTGTTTCTCGTTGAAATACTGAGAAAGATATGGAAAAGAGGAGAAGTTCGGTTTTTATTGCATATTTCGACGTTTCAGCCGGAATAGAGCGGTTTTACGTGTACATCTTCCATCGGTAATATAAACGGAAAATCAGGAACATTTTAGTTAATTCTAATGAAAACACATTGATTTTTATCATTTGTATTGGAAACAACATTGTCATGTCTTTTCTTGGATCTAAATAATATGAAACCTTGCTTTATGATACGAAGATAAATTCCTCAAATTTGGTATAATAGTGTCTTTTTTCACGTTTTTAATGTAGTTTGATATTACATAAATATATTCATTTTTACCATTATTTCGATACTATTTCATGTAGTATCACGATATGTGACTTGGCTTTCAAATCTCAGAATTTCGCCTAATATTGCATTTTAAGCAAGTTTTCTTGCATATTGTTTCGTACTAAAAATCATCGAATTTATTAATATTTTGACGTTTATCATCCCCTTTTTACTTTATGTGATATAAACAAAATATCATCGAATTAGGCAATATTTTGCTGTTTTTCAATGTTTTTGTGAATTTCCAGTTTATTGTTATTAATTCATTGAATATACGGGAAAAATGAGACAAACACATAATTGATTAGATAATAACCATAAATAATTCATTTTCAATCATCTATTTGTTTCTCGTTGAAATACTGAGTAAGATATGGAAAAGGGAAGAAGTTCGGTTTTTATTGCATATATCGACGTTTCAGCCGGAATAGAGCGGTTTTACGTGTACATCTTCCATCGGTAATATAAACGGAAAATCAGGAACATTTTAGTCAATTCTAATGAAAACACATTGATTTTTATCATTTGTATTGGAAACAATATTGTCATATGTCTTTTCTTGGATCTAAATAATACGAAACCTCGCTTTATGATTCGAAGTTAAAATCCACAAATTTGGCGTAATAGTGACTTTTTTCACGTTTTTTATGTAGTTTGATGTTACGTAAGTATATTCATTTTTACCAATATTTCGATACTATTTCATGTAGTATCACAATATGTGATTTGGCCTTCATATCTCAGATTTTCGAATAATATTGCATTTTAGGCAAGTTTTCTTGCATTTTGTTTCTTACTAAACATCATCGCATTTAGCAATATTTTGACGTTTATCATCCCCTTTTCCTTTATGTGATATAAACAAAATATCATCGAATTAGGCAATATTTTGCCATTTTTTAACGTTTTTGTGAATTTTCAGTTTATTGTTATTAATTCATGAAATATACGATAAAAATGAGACAAACACATAATTGATTAGATAATAACCTTAAATACTTCATTTTCAATCACCTGTTTGTTTCTCGTTGAAATACTAAGTAAGATATGGAAAAGGGGAGAAGTTCGGTTTTTATTGCATATATCGACGTTTCAGCCGGAATAGAGCGGTTTTACGTGTACATCTTCCATCTGTAATATAAACGGAAAATCAGGGACATTTTAGTTAAATCTAATGAAAACACATTGATTTTTCTCATTTGTATTGGAAACAACATTGTCATATGTCTTTTTTTGGATCTAAAAATTCCAAACCTCGCTTTGTGATTCGAAGTTAAAATCCACAAATTTGGCATAATAGTGACTTTTTTCACGTTTTTCATGTAGTTTGATATTACGTAAATATATTAATTTTTACAAATATTTCGATACTATTTCATGTAGTATCACGATATGTGATTTGGCCTTCATATCTCAGATTTTCGCATAATATTGCACTTTAAGCAAGTTTACTTGCATTTTGTTTCGTACTAAACATCATCGAATTTAGCAATATTTTGACGTTTATCATCCCCTTTTCCTTTATGCGATTTAAAGAAAATATCATCGAATTAGGCAATATTTTGCCGTTTTTCAACGTTTTTGTGAATTTTCAGTTTATTGTTATTAATTCATTAAATATACGATAAAATTTATGCAAACACGTAATTGATTAGAAATTAACCTTAAATACCTCATATTCAATCAACTATTTGTTTCTCCTTAAAATACTGAGTAAGAAATGAAAAAGGTTAAAAGTTCGGTTTTTGTTGCATGTATCGACGTTTCAGCCGGAATAGAGCGGTTTTACGTGTACATCTTCTATCGGTAATATAAACGGAAAATCAGGAACATTTTAGTCAATTCTATTGCAAACACATTGATTTTTATCATTTGTATTGGAAACAACATTGTCATGTGTCTTTTCTTCGATCTAAATAATACGAAACCTCGCTTTATGAATCGAAGATAAAATCTACAAATTTGGCATTATAGTGACTTTTTTCACGTTTTTCATGTAGTTTGATATTACGTAAATATATTCATTTTTACCAATATTTCGATACTATTTCATATAGTATCACGATATGTGATTTGGCCTTCATATCTCAGATTTTCGCATAATATTACATTTTAAGCAAGTTTTCTTGCATTTTGTTTCGTACTAAACATCATCGAATTTAGCAATATTTTGACTTTTATCATCCCATCCCCTTTTCCTTTATGTGATTTAAACAAAATATCATCGAATTAGGCAATATTTTGCCGTTTTTCAACGTTTTTGTGAATTTTAAGTTTGTTGGTATTAATTCATTAAATATACGATAAAAATGATGCAAACACGTAATTGATTAGATAATAAATTTAAATACTTCATCTTCAATCATCTATTTGTTTCTCGTTGAAGTACTGAGTAAGATATTGAAAAAGGGAGAAGTTCGGTTTTTATTGCATATATCGACGTTTCAGCAGGAAAATTTGGCATAATAGTGACTTTTTTCACGTTTTTCATGTAGTTTGATATTACGTAAATATATTCATTTTTACCAATACTTCGATACTATTTCATGTAGTATCACGATATGTGATTTGGCCTTCAAATCTCAGAATTTCGCATAATATTGCATTTTAAGCAAGTTTCCTTGCATTTTGTTTCGTACTAAAAATCATCGAATTTAGTAATATTTTGACGTTTATCATCCCCCTTTTCTTTAATGTGATATAAACAAAATATCATCGAATTAGGCAATATTTTGCTGTTTTTCAACGTTTTTGTGAATTTCCAGTTTATTGTTATTGATTCATGAAATATACGATAAAAATGAGACAAACACATGATTGATTAGATAATAACCTTAAATACTTCATTTTCAATCATCTATTTGTTTCTCGTTGAAATACTGAGTAAGATATGGAAAAGGGGAGAAGTTCGGTTTTTATTGCATATATCGACGTTTCAGCCGGAATAGAGCGGTTTTACGTGTATATCTTCCATCGGTAATATAAACGGAAAATCAGGAAAATTTTAGTTAATTCTAATGAAAACACATTGATTTTTATCATTTATATTGGAAACAACATTGTCATATGTCTTTTCTTGGATCTAAATAATATGAAACCTCGCTTTATGATTCGAAGTTAAAATCCTCAAATTTGGTATAATAGTAAGTTTTTTCACGTTTTTCATGTAGTTTGATATTTCATAAATATATTCATTTTTACCAATATTTCGATACTATTTCATTTAGTATCACTATATGTGATTTGGCCTTCAAATCTCAGAATATCGCATAATATTGCATTTTAAGCAAGTTTTCTTGCATTTCGTTTCGTACTAAAAATCATCAAATTTAGTAATATTTTGACGTTTATCATCCCCTTTTTACTTTATGTGATATAAACAAAATATCATCGAATTAGGCAATATTTTGCTGTTTTTCAACGTTTTTGTGACTTTCCAGTTTATTGTTACTAATTCATTGAATATACGGGAAAAATGAGACAAACACATAATTGATTAGATAATAACCTCAAATACTTCATTTTCAATCATCTATTTGTTTCTTATTGAAATACTGAGTAAGATATGGAAAAGGGGAGAAGTTCGGTTTTTATTGCTTATATCGACGTTTCAGCCGGAATAGAGCGGTTTTACGTGTACATCTTCCATCGGTAATATAAACGGAAAATCAGGAACATTTTAGTTAATTCTAATGAAAACACATTGATTTTTATCATTTGTATTGGAAACAACATTGTCATATGTCTTTTCTTGGATCTAAATAATATGAAACCTCGCTTTATGATTCGAACTTAAATTCCTCAAATTTGGTATAATAGTGTCTTTTTTCACGTTTTTAATGTAGTTTGATATTACATAAATATATTCATTTTTACCAATATTTCGATACTATTTCATGTAGTATCACGATATGTGACTTGGCTTTCAAATCTCAGAATTTCGCATAATGTTGCATTTTAAGCAAGTTTCCTTGCATTTTGTTTCGTACTAAAAATCATCGAATTTAGTAATATTTTGACGTTTATCATCCCCCTTTTCTTTAATGTGATATAAACAAAATATCATCGAATTAGGCAATATTTTGCTGTTTTTCAACGTTTTTGTGAATTTCCAGTTTATTGTTATTGATTCATAAAATATACGATAAAAATGAGACAAACACATAATTGATTAGATAATAATCTTAAATACTTCATTTTCAATCATCTATTTGTTTCTCGTTGAAATACTGAGTAAGATATGGAAAAGGGGAGAAGTTCGGTTTTTATTGCATATATCGACGTTTCAGCCGGAATAGAGCGGTTTTACGTATATATCTTCCATCGGTAATATAAACGGAAAATCAGGAAAATTTTAGTTAATTCTAATGAAAACACATTGATTTTTATCATTTGTATTGGAAACAGCATTGTCATATGTCTTTTCTTGGATCTAAATAATACGAAACCTCGCTTTATGATTCGAAGTTAAAATCCTCAAATTTGGTATAATAGTAACTTTTTTCACGTTTTTCATGTAGTTTGATATTTCATAAATATATTCATTTTTACCAATATTTCGATACTATTTCATTTAGTATCACTATATGTGATTTGGCCTTCAAATCTCAGAATATCGCATAATATTGCATTTTAAGCAAGTTTTCTTGCATTTTGTTTCGTACTAAAAATCATCAAATTTAGTAATATTTCGACGTTTATCATCCCCTTTTTACTTTATGTGATATAAACAAAATATCATCGAATTAGGCAATATTTTGCTGTTTTTCAACGTTTTTGTGAATTTCCAGTTTATTGTTATTAATTCATGATATATACGATAAAAACGAGACAAACATATAATTGATTAGATAATAACCTTAAATATTTCTTTTTCAATCATCTATTTGTTTCTCGTTGAAATACTGAGTAAGATATGGAAATGGGGAGAAGTTTGGTTTTTATTCCATATATCGACGTTTCAGCCGGAGTAGAGCGGTTTTACGTGTACATTTTCCATCGGTAATATAAACGGAAAATCAGGAACATTTTAGTTCATTCTAATGAAAACACATTGATTTTTATCATTTGTATTGGAAACAACATTGACATATGTCTATTCTTGGATCTAAATAATACGAAACCTCGCTTTATGATTCCAAGTTAAATTCCTGAAATTTGATATAATAGTGTCTTTTTTCACGTTTTTGATGTAGTTTGATATTACATAAATATATTCAATTTTACTAATAATTCGATACTATTTCATGTAGTATCACGATATTTGATTTGGCCTTTAAATCTCAGAATTTCGCATAATATTGCACTTTAAGCAAGTTTTCTTGCATTTTGTTTCGTACCTAAAATCATCGAATTTAGCAATATTTTGACGTTTATCATCCCCCTTTTCCTTAATGTGATATAAACAAAATATCATCGAATTAGGCAATATTTTGCTGTTTTTCAACGTTTTTGTGAATTTCCAGTTTATTGTTAATGATTCATGAAATATACGATAAAAATGAGACGAACACATTATTGATAAGATAATAACCTTAAATACTTCATTTTCAATCATCTATTTGTTTCTCGTTGAAATACTGAGTAAGATATGAAAAGGGGAGAAGTTCGGTTTTTATTGCATATATCGACGTTTCAGCCGGAATAGAGCGGTTTTACGTGTACATCTCCCATCGGTAATATAAACGGAAAATCAGGAACATTTTAGTCAATTCTAATGAAAACACATTGATTTTTATCATTTGTATTGGAAACAACATTGTCTTATGGCTATTTTTTTGGATCTAAATAATACGAAACATCGCTTTATGATTCGAAGTTAAAATCCACAAGTTTGGCGTAATAGTGACTTTTTTCACGTTTTTCAAGTAGTTTGATATTACGTAAATATATTCCTTTTTAACAATATTTCGATACTATTTCATGTAGTATCACGATATGTGATTTGGCCTTCATATCTCAGATTTTCGAATAATATTGCATTTTAGGCAAGTTTTCTTGCATTTTGTTTCGTACTATCATCATCGAATTTAGCAATATTTTGACGTTTATCATCCCCTTTTCCTTTATGTGATTTAAACAAAATATCTTCGAATTGGGCAATATTTTGCCGTTTTCAACGTTTTTTGTGAATTTTCAGTTTATTGTTATTAATTCATTAAATATACGATAAAAATGATGCAAACACGTAATTGATTAGAAATTAACCTTAAAAACCTCATTTTCAATAAACTATTTGTTTCTCCTTAAAATACTGAGTAAGATATGAAAAAAGGGAGAAGTTCGGTTTTTATTGCATATATCGACGTTTCAGCCGGAATAGAGCGGTTTTACGTGTACATCTTCCATCGGTAATATAAACGCAAAATCAGGAACATTTTAGTCAATTCTAATGAAAACACATTGATTTTTATCATTTGTATTGGAAACAACAATGTCATATGTCTATTCTTGGATATAAATAATACGAAACCTCACTTTATGAATCGAAGTTAAATTCCTCAAATTTGGTATAATAGTGTCTTTTCACGTTTTTGATGTAGTTCGATATTACATAAATACATTTTTACCAATATTTCGATACTATTTCATGTAGTATCACGATATGTGATTTGGCCTTCATATCTCAGAATTTCGCATAATATTGCATTTTAAGCAAGTTTCCTTGCATTTTGTTTCGTACTAAAAATCATCGAATTTAGTAATATTTTGACGTTTATCATCCCCTTTTCCTTTATGTGATTTAAAGAAAATATCATCGAATTAGGCAATATTTTGCCGTTTTTCAACGTTTTTGTGAATTTTCAGTATATTGTTATTAATTCATTAAATATACGATAAAATTGATGCAAACACGTAATTGATTAGAAATTACCCTTAAATACCTCATATTCAATCAACTATTTGTTTCTCCTTAAAATACTGAGTAAGAAATGAAAAAGGGGAGAAGTTCGGTTTTTATTGCATGTATCGACGTTTCAGCCGGAATAGAGCGCTTTTACGTGTACATCTTCCATCGGTAATATAAACGGAAAATCATGAACATTTTAGTCAATTCTATTGAAAACACATTGATTTTTATCATTTGTATTGGAAACAACATTGTCATATGTCTTTTCTTGGATCTAAATAATACTAAACTTCGCTTTATGATTCGAAGGTAAATTCCTCAAATTTGGTATAATACTGTCTTTTTCACGTTTTTAATGTAGTTTGATATTACATATATATATTAATTTTTACCAATATTTCGATACTATTTCATGTAGTATCACGATATGTGATTTGGCCTTCAAATCTCAGAATTTCGCATAATATTGCATTTTAAGCAAGTTTCCTTGCATTTTGTTTTTTACTAAAAATCATCGAATTTAGTAATATTTTGACGTTTATCATCCCCCATTTCCTTAATATGATATAAACAAAATAAAATCGAATTAGGCAATATTTTGCTGTTTTTCAACGTTTTTGTGAATTTCCAGTTTATTGTTATTTATTCATGAAATATACGATAAAAATGAGACAAACACATGATTGATTATATAATAACCTTAAATACTTCATTTTCAATCATCTATTTGTTTCTCGTTGAAATACTGAGTAAGATATGGAAAAGGGGAGAAGTTCGGTTTTTATTTAATATATCGACGTATCAGCCGGAATAGAGCGGTTTTACGTGTACATCTTCCATCGGTAATATAAACGGAAAATCAGGAACATTTTAGTCAATTCTAATAAAAACACATTGATTTTTATCATTTGTATTAGAAACAACATTGTCATATGTCTTTTCTTGGATCTAAATAATACGAAACCTCGCTTTATGATTCGAAGTTAAAATCCTCAAATTTGGTATAATAGTAACTTTTTTCACGTTTTTCATGTAGTTTGATATTACATAAATATATTCATTTTTACAAATATTTCGATACTATTTCATGTAGTATCACGATATGTGATTTGGCCTTCAAATCTCAGAATTTCGCATAATATTGCATTTTAAGCAAGTTTTCTTGCATTTTGTTTCGTACTAAAAATCATCGAATTTAGTAATACTTTGACGTTTATCATCCCCCTTTTCTTAAATGTGATATAAACAAAATATCATCGAATTAGGCAATATTTTGCGTTTTATCAACGTTTTTGTGAATTTCTAGTTTATTGTTATTATTCATGAAATATTCGATAAAAATGAGACAAACACATAATTGATTAGATAATAACCTTAAGTACTTCATTTTCAATCATCTATTTGTTTCTCGTTGAAATACTGAGTAAGATATGGAAAAGGGGAGAAGTTCGGCTTTTATTGCATATATCGACGTTTCAGCAGGAATAGAGCGGTTTTACGTGTACATCTTCCATCGGTAATATAAACGGAAAATCAGGAACATTTTAGTCAATTCTAATGAAAACACATTGATTTTTGTCATTTGTATTGGAAACAACATTGTCATATGTCTTTTCTTGGATCTAAATAATACGAAACCTCGCTTTATGATTCGAAGTTAAAATCCACAAATTTGGCGTAATAGTGACTTTTTTCACGTTTTTTATGTAGTTTGATATTACGTAAGTATATTCATTTTTACCAATATTTCGATACTATTTCATGTAGTATCACGATATGTGATTTGGCCTTCACATCTCAGATTCTCGCCTAATATTGCATTTTAAGCAAGTTTTCTTGCATTTTGTTTCGTACTAAAAATCATCGAATTTAGTAATATTTTGACGTTTATCATCCCCCTTTTCCTTAATGTGATATAAACAAAATATCATCGAATTAGGCAATATTTTGCTGTTTTTCAACGTTTTTGTGAATTTCCAGTTTATTGTTATTAATTCATGATATATACGATAAAAATGAGACAAACACATAATGGATTAGATAATAACCTTAAATACTTCTTTTTCAATCATCTGTTTGTTTCTCGTTGAAATACTGAGTAGGATATGGAAAATGGGAGAAGTTCGGTTTTTATTGCATATATCGACGTTTCAGCCGGAATAGAACGGTTTTACGTGAACATCTTCCATCGGTAATATAAACGGAAAATCAGGAACATTTTAGTTCATTCTAATGAAAACATTGATTTGTATCATTTGTATTAGAAACAACATTGTCATATGTCTATTCTTGGATCTAAATAATACGAAACCTCGCTTTATGATTCGAAGTTAATTTCCCCAAATATGGTATAATAGTGTCTTTTTTCACGTTTTTGATGTAGTTTGATATTACATAAATATATTCATTTTTACCAATATTTTGATATTATTTCATGTAGTATCACGATATTTGATTTGGCCTTTAAATTTCTGAATTTCGCATAATATTGCATTTTAAGCAAGTTTTCTTGCATTTTGTTTCGTACTAAAAATCATCGAATTTAGCAAAATTTTGACGTTTATCATCCCCCTTTTCCTTTATGTGATATAAACAAAATATCATCGAATTAGGCAATATTTTGCTGTTTTTCAACGTTTTTGTGAATTTCCAGTTTATTGTTACTAATTCATTATATATACGATAAAAATGAGACAAACACATAATTGATTAGATAATAACCTTAAATACTTCGTTTTCAATCATCTATTTGTTTCTCGTTGAAATACTGAGTAAGATATGGAAAAGGGGAGAAGTTCGGTTTTTATTGCATATATCGACGTTTTAGCCGGAATAGAGCGGTTTTACGTGTACATCTTCCATCGGTAATATAAACGGAAAATCAGGAACATTTTAGTCAATTCTATATGAGAACACATTGATTTTTATCATTTGTATTGGAAACAACATTGTCATATGTCTTTTCTTGGATCTAAATAATACGAAACCTCGCTTTATGATTCGAAGTTAAAATCCACAAATTTGGCGTAATAGTGACTTTTTTCACGTTTTTTATGTAGTTTGATATTACGTAAGTATATTCATTTTTACCAATATTTCGATACTATTTCATGTAGTATCACGATATATGATTTGGACTTCATATCTCAGATTTTCGAATAATATTGCATTTTAGGCAAGTTTTCTTGCATTTTGTTTCTTACTAAACATCATCGAATTTAGCAATATTTTGACGTTTATCATCCCCTTTTCCTTTATGTGATATAAACAAAATATCATCGAATTAGGCAATATTTTGCCATTTTTTAACGTTTTTGTGAATTTTCAGTTTATTGTTATTAATTCATGAAATATTCGATAAAAATGAGACAAACACATAATTGATTAGATAATAACCTTAAATACTTCATTTTCAATCATCTATTTGTTTCTCGTTGAAATACTGAGTAAGATATGGAAAAGGGGAGAAGTTCGGTTTTTATTGCATATATCGACGTTTTAGCCGGAATAGAGCGGTTTTACGTGTACATCTTCCATCGGTAATATAAACGGAAATCAGGAACATTTTAGTTCATTCTAATGAAAACACATTGATTTTTATCATTTGTATTGGAAACAACATTGTCATATGTCTATTCTTGGATCTAAATAATACGAAACCTCGCTTTATGATTCGAAGTTAATTTCCTCAAATATGGTATAATAGTGTCTTTTTTCACGTTTTTGATGTAATTTGATATTACATAAATATATTCATTTTTACCAATATTTTGATACTATTTCATGTAGTATCACGATATTTGATTTGGCCTTTAAATCTCAGAATTTCGCATAATATTGCATTTTTAGCAAGTTTTCTTGCATTTTGTTTCGTACTAAAAATCTTCGAATTTAGCAATATTTTGACGTTTATCATCCCCCTTTTCTTTTATGTGATATAAACAAAATATCATCAAATTAGGCAATATTTTGCTGTTTTTCAACGCTTTTGTGAATTTCCAGTTTATTGTTACTAATTCATTATATATACGATAAAAATGAGACAAACACATAATTGATTAGATAATAACCTTAAATACTTTATTTTCAATCATCTATTTGTTTCTCGTTGAAATACTGAGTAAGATATGGAAAAGGGGAGAAGTTCGGTTTTTATTGCATATATCGACGTTTCAGCCGGAATTGTGCGGTTTTACGTGTACATCTTCCATCGGTAATATAAACGGAAAATCAGGAACATTTTAGTTAATTCTAATGAAAACACATTGATTTTTATCATTTGTATTGGAAACAACATTGTCATATGTCTTTTCTTGGATCTAAATAATACGAAACCTCGCTTTATGATTCGAAGTTAAAATCCTCAAATTTGGTATATTAGTAACTTTTTTCAAGTTTTTCATGTAGTTTGATATTACATAAATATATTCATTTTTACCAATATTTTGATACTATTTCATGTAGTATCACGATATGTGATTTGGCCTTCAAATCTCAGAATTTCGCATAATATTGCATTTTAAGCAAGTTTTCTTGCATTTTGTTTCGTACTAAAAATCATCGAATTTAGTAACATTTTGACGTTTATCATCCCCCTTTCTTTAATGTGATATAAACAAAATATCATCGAATTAAGCAATATTTTGCGTTTTTTCAACGTTTTTGTGAATTTCTAGTTTATTGTTATTATTCATGAAATATACGATAAAAATGAGACAAACACATAATTGATTAGATAATAACCTTAAGTACTTCATTTTCAATCATCTATTTGTTTCTCGTTGAAATACTGAGTAAGATATGGAAAAGGGGAGAAATTCAATTTTATTGCATATATCGACGTTTCAGCCGGAATAGAGAGGTTTTACGTGTACATCTTCCATCGGTAATATAAACGGAAAATCAGGAACATTTTAGTCAATTCTAATGAAAACACATTGATTTTTATCATTTGTATTGGAAACAACATTGTCATATGTCTTTTCTTGGATCTAAATAATACGAAACCTCGCTTTATGATTCGAAGTTAAAATCCTCAAATTTGGTATAATAGTAACTTTTTTCAAGTTTTTCATGTAGTTTGATATTACATAAATATATTCATTTTTACCAATATTTCGGTACTATTACATGTAGTATCACGATATGTGATTTGGCCTTCAATTCTCAGAATTTCGCATAATATTGCATTTTAAGCAAATTTCCTTGCATTTTGTTTCGTACTAAAAATCATCGAATTTATTAATATTTTGACGTTTATCATCCCCTTTTATACTTTATGTGATATAAACAAAATATCATCGAATTAGGCAATATTTTGCTGTTTTTCAATGTTTTTGTGAATTTCCAGTTTATTGTTATTAATTCATTGAATATAAGGGAAAAATGAGACAAACACCTAATTGATTAGATAATAACCTTAAATACTTCATTTTCAATCATCTATTTGTTACTCGTTGAAATACTGAGTAAGATATTGAAAAGGGGAGAAGTTCGGTTTTTATTGCATATATCGACGTTTCAGCCGGAATAGAGCGGTTTTACGTGTACATCTTCCATCGGAAATATAAACGGAAAATCAGGAACATTTTAGTCAATTCTAATGAAAACATCATTTATCATTTGTATTGGAAACAACATTGTCATATGTCTTTTCTTGGATCTAAATAATACGAAACCTTGCTTTATAATTCGAAGTTAAAATCCTCAAATTTGGTATAATAGTAACTTTTTTCACGTTTTTCATGTAGTTTGATATTACATAAATATATTCATTTTTACCAATATTTCGATACTATTTCATGTAGTATCGAAATACTATTTCATACTATTTAGTATCGATACTATTTCATGTAGTATCACGATATGTGATTTCGCCTTCATATCTCAGATTCTCGCCTAATATTGCATTTTAAGCAAGTTTTCTTGCATTTTGTTTCGTACTAAAAATCATCGAATTTAGTAATATTTTGACGTTTATCATTCCCCTTTTACTTAATGTGATATAAACAAAATATCATCGAATTAGGCAATATTTTGCTGTTTTTCAACGTTTTTGTGAATTTCCAGTTTATTGTTACTAATTCATTATATATACGATAAAAATGAGATAAACATATAATTGATTAGATAATAACCTTAAATACTTCATTTTCAATCATCTATTGGTTTCTCGTTGAAATACTGAGTAAGATATTGAAAAGGGGAGAAGTTCGGTTTTTATTGCATATATCGACGTTTCAGACGGAATAGAGCGGTTTTACGTGTACATCTTCCATCTGAAATATAAACGGAAAATCAGGAACATTTTAGTTAATTTTAATGAAAACACATTGATTTTTATCATTTGTATTGGAAACAACATTGTCATATGTCTTTTCTTGGATCTAAAAATTCCAAACCTCGCTTTATGACTCGAAGTTAAAATCCACAAATTTGGCATAATAGTGACTTTTTTCACGTTTTTCATGTAGTTTGATATTACATAAATATATTAATTTTTAACAATATTTCGATACTATTTCATGTAGTATCACGATATGTGATTTGGCCTTCAAATCTCAGAATTTCGCATAATATTGCATTTTAAGCAAGTTTTCTTGCATTTTGTTTCGTACTAAAAATCATCGAATTTAGTAATATTTTGACGTTTATCATCCCCCTTTTCTTTAATGTGATATAAACAAAATATCATCGAATTAGGCAATATTTTTCGTTTTTTCAACGTTTTTGTGAATTTCTAGTTTATTGTTATTATTCATGAAATATACGATAAAAATGAGACAAACACATAATTGATTAGATAATAACCATAAGTACTTCATTTTCAATCATCTATTTGTTTCTCGTTGAAATACTGAGTAAGATATGGAAACGGGGAGAAGTTCGGTTTTTATTGCATATATCGACGTTTCAGCCGGAATATAGCGGGTTTACGTATACATCTTCCATCGGTAATATAAACGGAAAATCAGGAACATTTTAGTCAATTCTAATGAAAACACATTGATTTTTATCATTTGTATTGGAAACAATATTGTCATATGTCTTTTCTTGGATCTAAATAATACGAAACCTCGCTTTATGATTCGAAGTTAAAATCCACAAATTTGGCGTAATAGTGACTTTTTTCACGTTTTTTATGTAGTTTGATATTACGTAAGTATATTCATTTTTACCAATATTTCGATACAATTTTATGTAGTATCACGATATGTGATTTGGCCTTCATATCTCAGATTCTCGCCTAATATTGCATTTTAAGCAAGTTTTCTTGCATTTTGTTTTGTACTTAAAATCATCGAATTTAGTAATATTTTGACGTTTATCATCCCCCTTTTCCTTAATGTGATATAAACAAAATATCATCGAATTAGGCAATATTTTGCTGTTTTTCAACGTTTTTGTGAATTTCCAGTTTATTGTTATTAATTCATGATATATACGATAAAAATGAGACAAACACATAATGGATTAGATAATAACCTTAAATACTTCTTTTTCAATCATCTGCTTGTTTCTCGTTGAAATACTGAGTAGGATATGGAAAATGGGAGAAGTTCGGTTTTTATTGCATATATCGACGTTTCAGCCGGAATAGAACGGTTTTACGTGAACATCTTCCATCGGTAATATAAACGGAAAATCAGGAACATTTTAGTCAATTCTAATGAGAACACATTGATTTTTATCATTTGTATTGAATGTTTGGGATATTTTGAAAACTGCAGGGGGGGGGGGGTTGGGCAAAATGTGACCTATCGCCGCTCTCAGTAATTGACATATCTTCGTTGAATAAATTCGTAATTTCAAACTGCGAATATGTGCAGAGAGCCAGAATTTGGCTCCAAAATATTGCTCAAGCGTCGAATTTGGGATGTTTGGGATATTTTGAAAACTTCAGGGACGGCTTTATGCAAAATGTGATCCATCGCCGCACTCAGTAATTGGCATATTTTCGGTAAAAAGTGAAATAATTTCAAACTGCAAATACGTGCCGAGAACCCGAATTTGGCTCCAAAATATGGCTCAAGCGTCGAATTTGGAATGTTTGGGATATATTGAAAACTGCAGGGGGGTTTGGGCAAAATGTGACCCATCGTCGCAATCAGTAATTGGCATATTTTCGGTAGAAAATGAAATAATTTCAAACTGCTAATAATTGCAGAGAGCCAGAATTTGGCTCCAAAAAATAAGTCATGGGTCGAACTTGGGATGTTTGGGATATTTTGAAAACTGCAGGGGGGTTTGGGCAAAATGTAACCCATCGTCGCAATCAGTAATTGGCATATTTTCGGTAGAAAATGAAATAATTTCAAACTGCTAACACGTGCAGAGAGCCCGAATTTGGCTCGAAAATATGGCTCAAGCGTCGAATTTGGGATATTTGGGATATATTGAAAACTGCAGGGAGGGTTTGGGCAAAATGTGATCCATTGCCGCTTTCAGTAATTGTTATGTTTTCATTATAAAATGTCGAAATTTCAAACAGCGAATACGTGCAGAGAGCTAGAATTTGACTCCAAAATATAGCTCATGAGTCGAATTTGGGTTGTTTGAGATATTTTGCAAACAGCCGGAGGGTTTGGGCAAAATGTGACCCATCGCTGCTTTCAGTAATTGGCTTATTTTCAAGCGTCAAATTTGGGAGGTTTGGGATAAAAATTCGTAATTTCAAACTGAGAACACGTGCAGGGAGCCAGAATTTGGCTCCAAAATAATTCTCAAGGGTCGAATTTGGGATGTTTGGGATATCTTGAAAACTACAGGGATGGTTTGGGCAAAATGTGATCCATCGCCGCTTTCAGTAATTGGAATATTTTCGGTATGAAAAGTCGAAATTTCAAACTGCGAATACATGCAGAAAACCAAACGTTGGCTCCAAAATATGGCTCAAGGGTCGAATTGGGGATGTTTGGGATATTTTGAAAACTGCAGGGATGGCCTGGGCAAAATGTGATCCAACGCCGCACTCAGTAATTGATATATTTTCGGTATAAAATGAAATAATTTCAAACTGCGAACACGTGCGGAGACCCCGAATTTGGCTCCAAAATATGGCTCAAGCGTAGAATTTTGGATGTTTGGGATATTTTGAAAACTGCAGGGAGGGTTTGGGCAAAATGTGATACATCGCCGCTTTCAGTAATTGTCATGTTTTCGGTATAAAAAGTCGTAATTTCAAACTGCGAATACGTTCAGAGAGCCAGAATTTAGCTCCAAAATAATACTCAAGGGTCGAATTTGGGATGTTTGGGATATTTCGAAAACTGCAGGGAAGGTTTGGGAAAAATGTGATCCATCGCCGCTCTCATTAATTGGCCTATTTTCGGTATAAAATTTCGTAATTTCAAACTGCGAATACGTGCAGAGAGCCAGAATTTGGCTCCAAATTATGACTCAAGCGTTGAATTTGGGATATTTGGGATATTTTGGAAACTGCAGGGAGGGTTTGGGCAAAATGTGATCCATCGCTGCTTTCAGTAATTGGCATATTTTCGGTATAAAAAGTCGTAATTTCAAACTGCGAATAAGCGCAGAAAGCCAGAATTTGGCTCCAAAATATGGCTCAAAGGTCGAATTTGGCATGTTTGGGATATTTGCAAACTGCAGGGGGGTTTGGGCAAAATGTGACCCATCGCTTCTTTCAGTAATTAGCATATTTTCAAGCGTCAAATTTGGGATGTTTGGGATAAAAAGTCGTAATTTCAAACTGCGAATACTTGTAGAGAGCCAGAATTTGGCTCCAAAACAATTCTCAATGGTCGAATTTGGGATGATTGGGATATTTTGAAAACTACAAGGAAGGGGTATGGGCAAAATGTGACCTATCGCTGCTCTCAGTAATTCACATAGTATCGGTACAAAAAGTCGTAATTTCAAACTGCGAATATGTGCAGAGAGCCACAATATGGCTCCAAAATTTGGCTCAAGGGTTGAATTTGGGATGTTTGGGAAATTTTGAAAACTGCAGGGGGGTTTGGGTAAAATGTGACCCATCGCCGCTCTCAGTAATTGGCATATTCTCTTCATAATATGACGTAATTTCAAACTGCGAATACCTGCAGAGAGCGCGAATGTGGCTCCAAAATAAGGCTCAAGCGTCGAATTTGGGATGTTTGGGATATTTTGAAAACTGCAGGGTGGGGGGTTTGAACGAAATGTGACCCATCGCTGCTTTCAGTAATTGACATATTTTCGGTATAAAATGTCGTAATTTCAACCTGCAAATGTGTGCAGAGAGCCAGAATTTGGCTCCAAAATATGGCTCAAGGGTCGAATTTGGGATGCTTAGGATTTTTTGAAAACTGAATGGTGGGTTTGGGCAAAATGTGATCTATCGTCGCTTTCAGTAATTGTCATATTTTCGGTATAAAAAGTCGGTATTTCAAACTGCGAATACGTGCAGAGAGCCGGAATTTAGCTCGAAAATATGGCTCAAGCTTCGAATTTGGGATGTGTAGGATATTTTGAAAACTGCAGGGAGGGTTTGGGCAAAATGTTATCCATCGAAGCTTTCAGTAATTGGAATATTTTCGGTATGAAAAGTCGTAATTTCAAACTGCGAATACATGCAGAAAGCCAAAGGTTGGCTCCAAAATATGGCTCAAGGGTCGAATAGGGGATGTTTGGGATATTTTGAAAACTGCAGGGATGGCCTGGGCAAAATGTGATCCAACGCCGCACTCAGTAATTGGCATATTTTCAGTATAAAATTAAATAATTTCAAACTGCAAACACGTGCAGAGACCCTGAATTTGGCTCCAAAATATGGCTCATGCGTCGAATTTGGGATGTTTGGGATATTTTGAAAACTGCATGGGGGGGTTTGGGCAAAATTTGACCTATCGCCGCTCTCAGTAATTGACATATCTTCGGTGTATAAATTCGAAGATATGTCAATTACTGAGAGCGGCGATGGGTCACATTTTACCCCCCCCCCCTGCAGTTTTCAAAATATCCAAACCATCCTAAATTCGAAGCTTGAGCCATATATTGGAGCCAAATTCGGGCTCTCTCCACGTATTCGCAGTCAGATATTACGTCTTTTTATACCGACAAAATACCAATTACTGAGAGCGGCGATGGGCCACATTTTGCCCAAACCCTCCCTGCAGTTTTCAAAATATCCCAAGCATCACTAATTCGACCCTTGAGCCATATTTTGGAGCCAAATTCTGGCTCTCTGCACATATTCACAGGTTGAAATTACGACATTTTATACCGAAAATATGTTAATTACTAAGAGCAGCGATCCCAAACATCCATATAACAACAACAACAACAATATCCCAAACATCCCAAATTCGACCCTTGAGAATTATTTTGGAGCTAAATTCTGGCTCTTTGCACGTATTCGCAGTTTGAAATTACGACTTTTTATCCCAAACATCCCAAATTTGACGCTTGAAAATTAGCCAATTACTGAAAGCAGCGAAGGGTCACATTTTGCCCAATCCCCCCGGAAGTTTGCAAAATATCCCAAACATCCCAAATTCGACCCATGAGCTATATTTTGGAGCCAAATTCTTGCTCTCTGCACGTATTCGCTGTTTGAAATTACGACATTTTATAACGAAAACATGACAATTATTGAATACGGCAATGGATCACATTTTGCCTAAACCTTCCCTGCAGCTTTTAATATATCCCAAACATCCCAAATTCGACGCTTGAGCCATATTTTGGAGTCAAATTCGGGCTCTCTGCACGTATTAGCAGTTTGAAATTATGACATTTCTTATCGAAAATATGGCAATTACTGAGTGCGGCGATGGATTACATTTTGCCCAAGCCCTCCCTGCAGTTTTCAAAATATCCAAAACATCCCAAATTCGACCCTTGAGCCATATTTTGGAGCCAATTTTTGGCTTTCTGCATTTATTCGCCGTTTGAAATTACGACTTTTTATACCGAAAATATGCCAATTACTGAAAGCAGCGATGGATCACATTTTGACGAAACCCTTCTCCCAAAACAGAACTTCTCCCCTTTTTAATATCTTACTCAGTATTTTAACGAGAAACAAATAGTTGATTGAAAATGAAGTGTTTAAGGTTAATTTCTAATCAATTATGTGTTTGCATCATTTTTATCGTATATTTAATGAATTAATAGCAATAATCTGAAAATTCACATAAACGTGGAAAAACAGCAAAATATTGCCTAATTCGATGATATTTTGTTTATATCACATAAAGGAAAAGGGGATGATAAACGTCAAAATATTGCTGAATTAGATGATTTTTAGTACGAAACAAAATGCAAGAAAACTTGCTTAAAATGCAATATTATGCGAAAATCTGAGATTTGAAGGCCAAATCACATATCGTAATACTACATGAAATTGTATCGAAATATTGGTAAAAATGAATATATTTACGTAATATCAAACAGCAACACACTGGCAGAGGTCTCCAGCAACACACTGGCAGAGGTCTCCAGCAACACTCTGGCAGGGGTCTCCAGCAACACACTGGCAGAGATCTCCAGCAACACACTGGCAGGGGTCTCCAGCAACACACTGGCAGGGGTCTCCAGCAACACACTGGCAGAGGTCTCCAGCAACACACTGGCAGAGGTCTCCAGCAACAAACTGGCAGGGGTCTCCAGCAACACACTGGCAGAGGTCTCCAGCAACACACTGGCAGGGGTCTCTAGCAACACACTGGCAGGGGTCTCCAGCAACACACTGGCAGGGGTCTCCAGCAACACACTGGCAGGGGTCTCCAGCAACACACTGGCAGGGGGTCTCCAGCAACACACTGGCAGAGGTCTCCAGCAACACACTGGCAGGGGTCTCCAGCAACACACTGGCAGGGGTCTCCAGCAACACACTGGCAGAGGTCTCCAGCAACACACTGGCAGAGGTCTCCAGCAACACACTGGCAGAGGTCTCCAGCAACACACTGGCAGGGGTCTCCAGCAACACACTGGCAGGGGTCTCCAGCAACACACTGGCAGGGGTCTCCAGCAACACACTGGCAGAGGTCTCCAGCAACACACTGGCAGGGGTCTCCAGCAACACACTGGCAGGGGACTCCAGCAACACACTGGCAGAGGTCTCCAGCAACACACTGGCAGGGGTCTTTCACGCTTTACCCGACGCTTTATCCGACGTTTACCCGACGGTTTACCCGACGGTTTACCCTGACAGTTTACCCGACGTTTTATCCGACGTTTACCCGACGGTTTACCCGACGGTTTACTCTGACAGTTTACCCGACGGTTTACCCGACGGTTTACCCGACAGTTTACCCGACGGTTTACAATGACGGTTTACCCGACGGTTTATCCGACGGTTTACAATGACGGTTTACCCGACTTGTTTAGTTTACAGATTACACGTCAGTTATCACGAGAACAGATTTTCGACTATTTTATTTTAATTATTCGACGACTTACACGGCGGGTAAACCCGTCGGGTTTACCTGTCGGGTTTACCCGTTTTTACACGGGTAAAAAACGGGTAAAAATTACCCGACGATTTACCTGACGATTTACCCGACGATTTATCCGACGATTTACCCGACGATTTATCCGACGATTTACCCGACGATTTACCCGACGATTTACGATTCATTCAGCGATTCATTCGGCGCTTTATTTATTCATTTTTATTTATTCATTTTTATTTATTTTATTTTTATTTTTAATTTTTTATTTATTTTATAGACATTATATATATACATTACATTAGATATACAGATTACATTAGATATTACATTACATTAGATATTAGGTTAGAGACATTAGATATAGACATATTATTTATTTTATTATATAGACATTACATATATATTACATTAGATATACAGATTACATTAGATATTACATTACATTAGATATACAGATTACATTAGATATTACATTACATTAGATATACAGATTACATTAGATATTACATTACATTAGATATTACATTACATTAGATATTACATTACATTAGATATACAGATTACATTAGATATTACATTACATTAGATATTACATTACATTAGATATTACATTACATTAGATATTAGGTTACAGACACTAGATATAGACATTATTTATTTTATTATATAGACATTACATATTACATTACATTACATTGCATTACATATTACATTACATTACATTACATATTACATTACATTACATATTACATTACATTACATATTACATTACATTACATATTACATTACATTACATATTACATTACATATTACATTGCATTACATATTACATTACATTACATATTACATTACATTACATATTACATTACATTACATATTACATTACATTACATTACATTACATTACATATTACATTACATTACATATTACATTACATTACATATTACATTACATTACATTACATTACATATACATTACATTACATTACATTACATATTACATTACATTACATTAGATATTAGATTACAGACATTAGATATAGACATATTATTTATTTTATTATATAGACACGACATGACCCGACACGACCTGACCCGACACGACCTGACCTCGCCTTACCTAATCTAACTCGGGTCCAGGTGTGGGTCCGTGGGCCCCCGGACTTCCACCCTTCCCCACATCCCAGGGTCAGGTCAGGTCAGGTCAAGTTTTAGCTACCCAGAGACCTCACAGTCGAGATGGACGGACGCAGCTACAGGACGGGACACACACAAATCTGTGCCCTTTAGTTACACCGTTTTGACAGACTCGAACACACGTCAGTTCTCATGAGAACAGATTCCCATCCGACTAGGCCATTCTGGGGTCGCCAAGTTTTCCAAAGCTGGTTCTTATATTTATATTGAGTAATTTGGTAACATGTCGTCGGCGGTTTATTGCTCCAATATTCCAGCTGAACAAAATATATATTTGGCTGCAACAGTTAACTTTGATACGTTTGAGTAAATAATATCTGTAATTATTGTATCTGGGCGTTAATAAACAGGGTAAAGCTCCGACGTAAATTTGCCTGGCGTGGATGGGTTTTTGTTTGGGCTATTTGGGGAGGAGGAGGAGGATGACGTCTTGACTGGAAGCTGAAGGGGGAGTGTGAAGCCCAGAAGGAGACCAACACGTTGATAACTTAGACAATATTGAGGGCATTTTTCGACATTTAAATTAATATACACGGAAGTAAAATTTACAGAGAGAGACTCAAGTGTTTTTTGTCTCATGAAGGTTAATAATTTACTAACTTTTATGGTACTGAAAGGGACTATTTTCACTTTGTGAGAGAAGTTGTAGGAATTGTGGTAAGCTATTAGTTAGAAAAAAAAGGGCAATCAACATTATAAGAGTTTTTTCTCCTTATCTGCAGAGTAGGAGTGAGGACAGCTAATTTATACAAACAGGCTGTTGCCGTTCTCTCGCTGTCTCTCTCTCTGATCTTCCTCTGATCTTCCTCTCTTCTGTTCTCTTTCTGACTTTGTATGTTATGCCTGTTTCTTTCTCTGTATTTCTGCCTCTCTCGCTCTCCCGTGATACCAGTTCACAACATGCTGACTAACTCCTGGCTACCAATTTACTGCTAGGTGAACAGATGCATTTAATGAGAGGAAATGTGCCCAAACATTTTATGTCGTGAACGGCTTAGTAGGTCCAATTACTACCCTACCCCACGATACAACCCCACAACATGCTGACTACGTACTGGGTTCATATTTACTGCTAGGTGAACAGATGCATTAGGTGAGAAGAAATGTGCCCAAGCCATATCTGCAGCCACTGGTAATCGAACCTAGAATTCCGGATTTTGAGTCAACAATGAACACGTAAAACTTTCATATTTGTCTCAGTTTGAGTATATGTGTGCTTGTGTGGCTTACTCTCTCTGTCTCCATGTCGTCCTCTCTCCATACATATCTTTCTCTTTATCTCATTATATATCATAAAACAGTTAAACTTCGATATTTCTGGTACGTACAGACTCTATCAGGAATAAATGTGGTTCACAAAGATTCTCTCACACATGCTACTGGAACACAGATACTATCACCCTCATATGTCAGTCATGGTTTAGGTAATGACATCTAACCTGACTCAACCTGACCTGACGCAACCTGACCTGACGCAACCTGACCTGATACAACCTGACCTGGTACTACCTGACCTGACGCAACCTGACATGATGCAACCTGACCTGACGCTACCTGACCTGACTCAACCTGATCTGACGCAACCTGACCTGACGCTACCTGACCTGACGCAACCTGGCTTGACGCAACCTAACCTGACGCAACCTGACCTGACCTGACGCTACCTGACCTGACGCAACCTGACCTGACGCTACCTGACCTGACCCTACCTGACCTGACGCAACCTGACCTGACGCAACCTGACCTGACGCAACCTGACCTGACGCAACCTTACCTGACGCAACCTGACCTGATGCTACCTGACCTGACGCAACCTGACCTGACACAACCTGACCTGATGCAACCTGACCTGACGCAACCTGACCAGACGTTACCTGACCTGACGCAACCTGACCTGACACAACCTGACCTGACGCAACCTGACCTGACACAACCTGACCTGACGCAACCTGATCTGACGCAACCTGACCTGACGCAACCTGATCTGACGCTACCTGACCTGATTCAACCTGACCTGACACAACCTGACCTGACCTGGCCTTCAGTAATTGGCCTATTTTCTGCATAAAAAGTCGTAATTTCAAACTGCGAATACGTGCAGAGAGCCAGAATTTGAATCCAAAATATGGCTCAAGTGTAGAATTTGGGATGTTTGGGATATTTTGAAAACAGCAGGGAGGGTTAGGGCAAAATGTGATCCATCGATGCATTCAAGAAATTGGCAAATTTTCGGTATAAAAAGTCGTAATTTCAAACTGCGAATACGTGCAGAGAGCCAGAATTTGGCTCCAAAATATGGCTCAAGCGTCGAATTTGGGATGTTTATAATATATTGAAAACTGCAGGGGGGTTTGGGCAAAATGTGACCCATCGCCACTCTCAGTAATTGGCATATTTTCGGTAAAAAAATTCGTATATTCAAACTGCTAATACGTGCAGAGGGCCAGAATTTGTCTGCAAAATAGGGCTCAGGCGTCGAATTTGGGATGTTTCGGATATTTTGAGAACTAAAGAGAGGGTTTGGGCAAAATGTGATCCATCGCCGCTTTTCATCCCTCTCTTGAGACTCTGTAACACTCTCTTCAGCCTCTGCATCACTCTCTTAAGCCTCTGAATCACTATCTTGATCCTCTACATCACTCTCTTGAGCCCCTGCATCCATCTCGCAAGCCTCTGCATCACTCTCTTGAGCCTCTGCATCACCCTCTTAAGCCTCTGCATTACTCTTGAGCCTCTGCATCCCTTTCCTAAGCCTCTGCCTCACTCTCTTACGCCTCTGCATCACTCTCTTGAGCCTCTGTATCCCTCTCTTGAGCCTCTGCATCACTCTCTTCAGTCTCTTCGTCCCTCTCTTGAGCCTCTGCAACACTCTCTTCAGCCTCTGCATCACTCTCTTAAGCCTCTGAATCCCTCTCCCGAGGCCTCTGCATAAGTCTCTCGAGCCTCTGCATCACTCTCTTCATTCTCAGCATCACTCTCGTAAGACTCTGAATCACTTTCCTCGAGCCTCTGCATAACTCTCTTGATCCTCTGCATCACTCTCTTCAGCCTCTGCATCACTCTCTTAAGCCTCTGCTTCCCTCTCTTGATCCTCTGCATCACTCTCTTGAGCCTTTGCATCACTCTCTTAAGCCTCTGCATCACTTTCGTAATCCTCTGAATCACTCTCTTGAGCCTCTGCATCACTCTCTTGAGCCCCTGCATCCCACTCTTGAGCCTCTGCATCACTCTCTTGAGCCTCTGCATGACCCTTTTAAGCCTCTGCATCCCTCTTTTGATCCTCTGCATCACTTTCTAAAGCCTCTGCATCACTCTCTTAAGCCTTTGCATCACTCTCATAAGCATCTGAATTACTCTCTTGAACCTCTGCATCCCTCTCTTGAGCCTCTGCATTACTCCCAAGAGCATTTGCATCCCTCTCTTGAGCCTCTGCATCACTCTCTTGAACTCCTGCATCCCTCTCATGAGCGTCTGCATCTCTCACTTCAGCCTTTGCATCATTCTTTTAAGCCTCTGCATCCCACTCTTAAGCCTCTGCATTACTCCCAAGAGCATTTGCATCCCTCTCTTGTGCCTTTTCATCCCTCACTTGAGCCTCTGCATCCCTCTGCATCCCTCTCTTGAGCCTCTGCAACACACTCTTCAGCCTCTGCATCACTCTCTTAAGCCTCTGCATCACTCTCTTCGGCCTCTGTATCACTCTCTTAAGCCTCTGCTTACCTCTCTTGATCCTCTGCATCACTCTCTTGAGCCATTGCATAACTCTCTTGAGTCTCTGCATCACTCTCTTGAGCCTCTGTATCCCTCTCTTGAGCCTCTGCAACACTCTCTTCAGCCTCTGCATCACTCTCGTAAACCTCTGAATCACTCTCTTGAGCCTCTCCATCACTCTCTTTAGCCCCTGCATCCCTCTATTGAGCCTCTGCATCCCTTTCTTGAGCCCCTGCATCCCTCTCTTCAGCCTCTACATCACTCTCTTAAGCCTTTGCATCCATCTCTTGAGCCTCTGAATCCCTCTCTTGAGCCTCTGCATCACTCTCTCGAGCCTCTGCATCACTCTCTTCATCCTCTGCATCCCTCTCTTGAGCATCTGCATCACTCACTTGGCCCCCTGCATCCCTCTCTTGAGCCTCTCCATCACTCACTTGAGCCTCTGCATGACCCTCTTAAGCCTCTGTATCCCTATTTTGAGCCTCTGCATCACTTTCTTAAGCCTCTACATCACATTCTTGAGCCTCTGCATCACTCTCTTGAACTCCTGCATCCCTCTCATGAGCCTCTGCATCCCTCTCCTGAGCCTTTGCATCACTCTCTTAAGCCTCTGCATCCCTCTCATGACCCTCTGCATCACTCTCGTTAGCCTCTGCATCACTCTACTGAGCCTCTGCATAACTCTCTTTAGTCTCTGCATCACTCTCTTGAGCCTCTGCATTCCTCTCTTCAGCCTCTGCAACACTCTCTTCAGCCTCTGCATCACTCTCATAAGACTCGGCATCCCTCTCTTGAACTCCTGCATCCCTCTCATGAGCCTCTGCATCCCTCTCCTGAGCCTTTGCATCACTCTCTTAAGCCTCTGCATCCCTCTCTTGAGCCTCTGCATCACTCTCGTAAGCCTCTGTATCCATCTGTTGAGCGTCTGGAACACTCTCTTCAGCCTCTGCATCTCTCACGTAAGCCTCTGCATCAGTCTCTTGTGCCTCAGCACAACTCTTTTTAGCCTCTGCATCACTCTCTTGAGCCTCTGCAACACTCTCTTCAGCCTCTGCATCACTCTCTTAAGCCTCTGCATCACTCTATTCGGCCTCTGCATCACTCTCTTAAGCCTCTGCTTACCCCTCTTGATCTTCTGCATCACTCTCCTGAGCCTCTGTATCACTCTCATGATATTCTGCATCACTCTCCTGAGCCTCTGCATCACTCTCTTGAGCCTCTACATCACACTCTTGAGAGTCTACATCACTTTCTTGAGCCTCTGCATCACTCTCTTAAGCCTCTGCATCCCTCCCTCGATCCTCTGCATCCCTCTCTTGAGCCTCTGCATCATTCTCTTGAGCCTCTGCATCTCTCTCTTAAGCCTCTACATCATTCTCATGAGCCTCTGCATTACTCTTTTGAGCCTCTGCATCACTCTCTTAAGCCTCTCTTTGTCATAATAGTGACTTTTTTCACGTTTTTCATGTAGTTTGATGTTACATAAATATATTAATTTTCAACAATATTTCGATACTACTTCATGTAGTATCACGATATGTGATTTGGCCTTCAAATCTCAGAATTTCGCATAATATTGCGTTTTAAGCAAGTTTTCTTGCATTTTGTTTCGTACTAAAAATCATCGAATTTAGTAATATTTTGACGTTTATCATCCCCCTTTTCTTTAATGTGATATAAACAAAATATCATCGAATTAGGCAATATTTTGCTGTTTTTAACGTTTTTGTGAATTTCCAGTTTATTGTTATTAATTCATGATATATACGATAAAAATTAGACAAACACATAATTGATTAGATAATAACCTTAAATACTTCTTTTTCAATCATCTGTTTGTTTCTCGTTGAAATACTGAGTAGGATATGGAACATGGGAGAAGTTCGGTTATTATTGCATATATCGACGTTTCAGCCGGAAAAGAGCGGTTTTACGTGAACATCTTCCATCGGTAATATAAACGGAAAATCAGGAACATTTTAGTTCATTCTAACGAAAACATTGATTTGTATCATTTGTATTAGAAACAACATTGTCATATGTCTATTCTTGGATCTAAATAATACGAAACCTCGCTTTATGATTCGAAGTTAATTTCCCCAAATATGGTATAATAGTGTCTTTTTTCACGTTTTTGATGTAGTTTGATATTACATAAATATATTCATTTTTACCAATATTTTGACACTATTTCATGTAGTATCACGATATTTGATTTGGCCTTTAAATCTCAGAATTTCGCATAATATTGCATTTTAAGCAAGTTTTCTTGCATTTTGTTTCTTACTAAAAATCATCGAATTTAGCAAAATTTTGACGTTTATCATCCCTTTTCCTTTATGTGATATAAACAAAATATCATCGAATTAGGCAATATTTTGCTGTTTTTCAACGTTTTTGTGAATTTCCAGTTTATTGTTACTAATTCATTATATATACGATAAAAATGAGACAAACACATAATTGATTAGATAATAACCTTAAATACTTCATTTTCAATCATCTATTTGTTTCTCGTTGAAATACTGAGTAAGATATGGAAAAGGGGAGAAGTTCGGTTTTTATTGCATATATCGACGTTTCATCCGGAATTGTGCGGTTTTACGTGTACATCTTCCATCGGTAATATAAACGGAAAATCAGGAACATTTTAGTTAATTCTAATGAAAACACATTGATTTTTATCATTTGTATTGGAAACAACATTGTCATATGTCTTTTCTTGGATCTAAATAATACAAAAGCTCGCTCTATGATTCGAAGTTAAAATCCTCAAATTTGGAATAATAGTCTTTTTTCACGTTTTTAATGTAGTTTGATATTACATAAATATATTCATTTTTACCAATATTTCGATACTATTTCATGTAGTATCACAATATGTGATTTGGCCTTCAAATCTCAGAATTTCGCATAATATTGCTTTTTAAGCAAGTTTTCTTGCATTTTGTTTCGTACTAAAAATCATCGAATTTAGTAATATTTTGACGTTTATCATCCCCCTTTTCTTTAATGTGATATAAACAAAATATCATCGAATTAAGCAATATTTTGCGTTTTTTCAACGTTTTTGTGAATTTCTAGTTTATTGTTATTATTCATGAAATATACGATAAAAATGAGACAAACACATAATTGATTAGATAATAACATTAAGTACTTCATTTTCAATCATCTATTTGTTTCTCGTTGAAATACTGAGAAAGATATGGAAAAGAGGAGAAGTTCGGTTTTTATTGCATATTTCGACGTTTCAGCCGGAATAGAGCGGTTTTACGTGTACATCTTCCATCGGTAATATAAACGGAAAATCAGGAACATTTTAGTTAATTCTAATGAAAACACATTGATTTTTATCATTTGTATTGGAAACAACATTGTCATGTCTTTTCTTGGATCTAAATAATATGAAACCTTGCTTTATGATACGAAGATAAATTCCTCAAATTTGGTATAATAGTGTCTTTTTTCACGTTTTTAATGTAGTTTGATATTACATAAATATATTCATTTTTACCATTATTTCGATACTATTTCATGTAGTATCACGATATGTGACTTGGCTTTCAAATCTCAGAATTTCGCCTAATATTGCATTTTAAGCAAGTTTTCTTGCATATTGTTTCGTACTAAAAATCATCGAATTTATTAATATTTTGACGTTTATCATCCCCTTTTTACTTTATGTGATATAAACAAAATATCATCGAATTAGGCAATATTTTGCTGTTTTTCAATGTTTTTGTGAATTTCCAGTTTATTGTTATTAATTCATTGAATATACGGGAAAAATGAGACAAACACATAATTGATTAGATAATAACCATAAATAATTCATTTTCAATCATCTATTTGTTTCTCGTTGAAATACTGAGTAAGATATGGAAAAGGGAAGAAGTTCGGTTTTTATTGCATATATCGACGTTTCAGCCGGAATAGAGCGGTTTTACGTGTACATCTTCCATCGGTAATATAAACGGAAAATCAGGAACATTTTAGTCAATTCTAATGAAAACACATTGATTTTTATCATTTGTATTGGAAACAATATTGTCATATGTCTTTTCTTGGATCTAAATAATACGAAACCTCGCTTTATGATTCGAAGTTAAAATCCACAAATTTGGCGTAATAGTGACTTTTTTCACGTTTTTTATGTAGTTTGATGTTACGTAAGTATATTCATTTTTACCAATATTTCGATACTATTTCATGTAGTATCACAATATGTGATTTGGCCTTCATATCTCAGATTTTCGAATAATATTGCATTTTAGGCAAGTTTTCTTGCATTTTGTTTCTTACTAAACATCATCGCATTTAGCAATATTTTGACGTTTATCATCCCCTTTTCCTTTATGTGATATAAACAAAATATCATCGAATTAGGCAATATTTTGCCATTTTTTAACGTTTTTGTGAATTTTCAGTTTATTGTTATTAATTCATGAAATATACGATAAAAATGAGACAAACACATAATTGATTAGATAATAACCTTAAATACCTCATTTTCAATCATCTATTTGTTTCTCGTTGAAATACTGAGTAAGATATGGAAAAGGGGAGAAGTTCGGTTTTTATTGCATATATCGACGTTTCAGCCGGAATACAGCGGTTTTACGTGTACATCTTCCATCGTAATATAAACGGAAAATCAGGAACATTTTAGTCAATTCTAATGAAAACACATTGATTTTTATCATTTGTATTGGAAACAACATTGTCATATGTCTTTTCTTGGATCTAAATAATACGAAACCTCGCTTTATGATTCGAAGTTAAAATCCTCAAATTTGGTATAATAGTAACTTTTTTCACGTTTTTCATGTAGTTTGATATTACATAAATATATTCATTTTTACCATATTTCGATACTATTTCATGTAGTATCACGATATGTGATTTGGCCTTCAATTCTCAGAATTTCGCATAATATAGCACTTTAAGCAAGTTTACTTGCATTTTGTTTCGTACTAAACATCATCGAATTTAGCAATATTTTGACGTTTATCATCCCCTTTTCCTTTATGCGATTTAAAGAAAATATCATCGAATTAGGCAATATTTTGCCGTTTTTCAACGTTTTTGTGAATTTTCAGTTTATTGTTATTAATTCATTAAATATACGATAAAATTTATGCAAACACGTAATTGATTAGAAATTAACCTTAAATACCTCATATTCAATCAACTATTTGTTTCTCCTTAAAATACTGAGTAAGAAATGAAAAAGGTTAAAAGTTCGGTTTTTGTTGCATGTATCGACGTTTCAGCCGGAATAGAGCGGTTTTACGTGTACATCTTCTATCGGTAATATAAACGGAAAATCAGGAACATTTTAGTCAATTCTATTGCAAACACATTGATTTTTATCATTTGTATTGGAAACAACATTGTCATGTGTCTTTTCTTCGATCTAAATAATACGAAACCTCGCTTTATGATCGAAGATAAAATCTACAAATTTGGCATTATAGTGACTTTTTTCACGTTTTTCATGTAGTTTGATATTACGTAAATATATTCATTTTTACCAATATTTCGATACTATTTCATATAGTATCACGATATGTGATTTGGCCTTCATATCTCAGATTTTCGCATAATATTACATTTTAAGCAAGTTTTCTTGCATTTTGTTTCGTACTAAACATCATCGAATTTAGGCAATAATTTTGACTTTTATCATCCCATCCCCTTTTCCTTTATGTGATTTAAACAAAATATCATCGAATTAGGCAATATTTTGCCGTTTTTCAACGTTTTTGTGAATTTTAAGTTTGTTGGTATTAATTCATTAAATATACGATAAAAATGATGCAAACACGTAATTGATTAGATAATAAATTTAAATACTTCATCTTCAATCATCTATTTGTTTCTCGTTGAAGTACTGAGTAAGATATTGAAAAAGGGAGAAGTTCGGTTTTTATTGCATATATCGACGTTTCAGCAGGAAAATTTGGCATAATAGTGACTTTTTTCACGTTTTTCATGTAGTTTGATATTACGTAAATATATTCATTTTTACCAATACTTCGATACTATTTCATGTAGTATCACGATATGTGATTTGGCCTTCAAATCTCAGAATTTCGCATAATATTGCATTTTAAGCAAGTTTCCTTGCATTTTGTTTCGTACTAAAAATCATCGAATTTAGTAATATTTTGACGTTTACATCCCCCCTTTTCTTTAAGGTGATATAAACAAAATATCATCGAATTAGGCAATATTTTGCTGTTTTTCAAACGTTTTTGTGAATTTCCAGTTTATTTGTTATTGATTCATGAAATATACGATAAAAATGAGACAAACACATGATTGATTAGATAATAACCTTAAATACTTCATTTTCAATCATCTATTTGTTTCTCGTTTGAAATACTGAGTAAGATATGGAAAAGGGGAGAAGTTCGGTTTTATTGCATATATCGAACGTTTCAGCCGGATAGAGAGCGGTTTTACGTGTATATCTTCCATCGGTAATATAAACGGAAAATCAGGAAAATTTTAGTTAATTCTATATGAAAACACATTGATTTTATCATTTATATTGGAAACAACATTGTCATATGTCTTTTCTTGGATCTAAATAATATGAAACCTCGCTTTATGATTCGAAGTTAAATCCTCAAATTTGGTATAATAGTAAGTTTTTTCACGTTTTTTCATGTAGTTTGATATTTCATAAATATAATTCATTTTACCATATTTTCGATTACTATTTCATTTAGTATCACTATATGTGATTTGGCCTTCAAATCTCAGAATATCGCATAATATTGCATTTTAAGCAAGTTTTCCTTGCATTTCGTTTCGTACTAAAAATCATCAAATTTAGTAATATTTTGACGTTTATCATCCCCTTTTTACTTTATGTGATATAAACAAAATATCATCGAATTAGGCAATATTTTGCTGTTTTTCAACGTTTTTGTGACTTTCCAGTTTATTGTTACTAATTCATTGAATATACGGGAAAAAATGAGACAAACACATAATTGATTAGATAATAACCTCAAATACTTCATTTTCAATCATCTATTTGTTTCTTATTGAATACTGAGTAAGATATGGAAAAGGGGAGAAGTTCGGTTTTTATTGCTTATATCGACGTTTCAGCCGGAATAGAGCGGTTTTACGTGTACATCTTCCATCGGTAATTATAAACGGAAAATCAGAACATTTTAGTTAATTCTAATGAAAACACATTGATTTTTATCATTGTATTGGAAACAACATTGTCATATGTCTTTTCTTGGATCTAAATAATATGAAACCTCGCTTTATGATTCGAAACTTAAATTCCTCAAATTTGGTATAATAGTGTCTTTTTTCACGTTTTTAATGTAGTTTGATATTACATAAATATATTCATTTTTACCAATATTCGATACTATTTCATGTAGTATCACGATATGTGACTTGGCTTTCAAATCTCAGAATTTCGCATAATGTTGCATTTTAAGCAAGTTTCCTTGCATTTTGTTTCGTACTAAAAATCATCGAATTTAGTAATATTTTGACGTTTATCATCCCCCTTTTCTTTAATGTGATATAAACAAAATATCATCGAATTAGGCCAATATTTTGCTGTTTTTCAACGTTTTTGGTGAATTTCCAGTTATTGTTATTGATTCATAAAATATACGATAAAAATGAGACAAACACATAATTGATTAGATAATAATCTTAAATACTTCATTTTCAATCATCTATTTGTTTCTCGTTGAAATACTGAGTAAGATTATGGGAAAAGGGGAGAAGTTCGGTTTTTATTGCATATATCGACGTTTCAGCCGGAATAGAGCGGTTTTACGTATATATCTTCCATCGGTAATATAAACGGAAAATCAGGAAAATTTTAAGTTTAATTCTAATGAAAACACATTGATTTTTAATCATTTGTATTGGAAACCGCATTGTCATATGTCTTTTCTTGGATCTAAATAATACGAAACCTCGCTTTATGATTCGAAGTTAAAATCCTCAAATTTGGTATAATAGTAACTTTTTTCACGTTTTTCATGTAGTTTGATATTTCATAAATATATTCATTTTTACCAATATTTCGATACTATTTCATTTAGTATCACTATATGTGATTTGGCCTTCAAATCTCAGAATATCGCATAATATTGCATTTTAAGCAAGTTTTCTTGCATTTTGTTTCGTACTAAAAATCATCAAATTTAGTAATATTTCGACGTTTATCATCCCCTTTTTACTTTATGTGATTATAAACAAAATATCTTCGAATTAGGCAATATTTTGCTGTTTTTTACAAACGTTTTTGTGAATTTCCAGTTTATTGTTATTAATTCATGATATATACGATAAAAACGAGACAAACATATAATTGATTAGATAATAACCTTAAATATTTCTTTTTCAATCATCTATTTGTTTCTCGTTGAAATACTGAGTAAGATATGGAAATGGGGAGAAGTTTGGTTTTTATTCCATATATCGACGTTTCAGCCGGAGTAGAGCGGTTTTACGTGTACATTTCCATCGGTAATATAAACGGAAAATCAGGAACATTTTAGTTCATTCTAATGAAAACACATTGATTTTTATCATTTGTATTGGAAACAACATTGACATATGTCTATTCTTGGATCTAAATAATACGAAACCTCGCTTTATGATTCCAAGTTAAATTCCTGAAATTTGATATAATAGTGTCTTTTTTCACGTTTTTGATGTAGTTTGATATTACATAAATATATTCAATTTTACTAATAATTCGATACTATTTCATGTAGTATCACGATATTTGATTTGGCCTTTAAATCTCAGAATTTCGCATAATATTGCACTTTAAGCAAGTTTTCTTGCATTTTGTTTCGTACTAAAATCATCGAATTTAGCAATATTTTGACGTTTATCATCCCCTTTTCCTTATGTGATATAAACAAAATATCATCGA
Organism: Procambarus clarkii; assembly: GCF_040958095.1. NCBI lineage: Eukaryota > Metazoa > Arthropoda > Malacostraca > Decapoda > Cambaridae > Procambarus > Procambarus clarkii. Next base: position 44,631,801 of record NC_091178.1, on the reverse strand, counting down.
ATTAGGCAATATTTTGCTGTTTTTCAACGTTTTTGTGAATTTCCAGTTTATTGTTATGATTCATGAATATACGATAAAAATGAGACGAACACATTATTGATAAGATAATAACCTTAAATACTTCATTTTCAATCATCTATTTGTTTCTCGTTGAAATACTGAGTAAGATATGAAAAGGGGAGAAGTTCGGTTTTTATTGCATATATCGACGTTTCAGCCGGAATAGAGCGGTTTTACGTGTACATCTCCCATCGGTAATATAAACGGAAAATCAGGAACATTTTAGTCATTCTAATGAAAACACATTGATTTTTATCATTTGTATTGGAAACAACATTGTCTTATGGCTATTTTTTTGGATCTAAATAATACGAAACATCGCTTTATGATTCGAAGTTAAAATCCACAAGTTTGGCGTAATAGTGACTTTTTTCACGTTTTTCAAGTAGTTTGATATTACGTAAATATATTCCTTTTAACAATTTCGATACTATTTCATGTAGTATCACGATATGTGATTTGGCCTTCATATCTCAGATTTTCGAATAATATTGCATTTTAGGCAAGTTTTCTTGCATTTTGTTTCGTACTATCATCATCGAATTTAGCAATATTTTGACGTTTATCATCCCCTTTTCCTTTATGTGATTTAAACAAAATATCTTCGAATTGGGCAATATTTTGCCGTTTTCAACGTTTTTTGTGAATTTTCAGTTTATTGTTATTAATTCATTAAATATACGATAAAAATGATGCAAACACGTAATTGATTAGAAATTAACCTTAAAACCTCATTTTCAATAAACTATTTGTTTCTCCTTAAATACTGAGTAAGATATGAAAAAAGGGAGAAGTTCGGTTTTTATTGCATATATCGACGTTTCAGCCGGAATAGAGCGGTTTTACGTGTACATCTTCCATCGGTAATATAAACGCAAAATCAGGAACATTTTAGTCAATTCTAATGAAAACACATTGATTTTTATCATTTGTATTGGAAACAACAATGTCATATGTCTATTCTTGGATATAAATAATACGAAACCTCACTTTATGATCGAAGTTAAATTCCTCAAATTTGGTATAATAGTGTCTTTTCACGTTTTTGATGTAGTTCGATATTACATAAATACATTTTTACCAATATTTCGATACTATTTCATGTAGTATCACGATATGTGATTTGGCCTTCATATCTCAGAATTTCGCATAATATTGCATTTTAAGCAAGTTTCCTTGCATTTTGTTTCGTACTAAAAATCATCGAATTTAGTAATATTTTGACGTTTATCATCCCCTTTTCCTTTATGTGATTTAAATATCATCGAATTAGGCAATATTTTGCCGTTTTTCAACGTTTTTGTGAATTTTCAGTATATTGTTATTAATTCATTAAATATACGATAAAATGATGCAAACACGTAATTGATTAGAAATTACCTTAAATACCTCATATTCAATCAACTATTTGTTTCTCCTTAAAATACTGAGTAAGAAATGAAAAAGGGAGAAGTTCGGTTTTTATTGCATGTATCGACGTTTCAGCCGGAATAGAGCGCTTTTACGTGTACATCTTCCATCGGTAATATAAACGGAAAATCATGAACATTTTAGTCAATTCTATGAAAACACATTGATTTTTATCATTTGTATTGGAAACAACATTGTCATATGTCTTTTCTTGGATCTAAATAATACTAAACTTCGCTTTATGATTCGAAGGTAAATTCCTCAAATTTGGTATAATACTGTCTTTTTCACGTTTTTAATGTAGTTTGATATTACATAATATATTAATTTTTACCAATATTTCGATACTATTTCATGTAGTATCACGATATGTGATTTGGCCTTCAATCTCAGAATTTCGCATAATATTGCATTTTAAGCAAGTTTCCTTGCATTTTGTTTTTTACTAAAAATCATCGAATTTAGTAATATTTTGACGTTTATCATCCCCCATTTCCTTAATTGATATAAACAAAATAAAATCGAATTAGGCAATATTTTGCTGTTTTTCAACGTTTTTGTGAATTTCCAGTTTATTGTTATTTATTCATGAAATATACGATAAAATGAGACAAACACATGATTGATTATATAATAACCTTAAATACTTCATTTTCAATCATCTATTTGTTTCTCGTTGAAATACTGAGTAAGATATGGAAAAGGGGAGAAGTTCGGTTTTTATTTATATATCGACGTTCAGCCGGAATAGAGCGGTTTTACGTGTACATCTTCCATCGGTAATATAAACGGAAAATCAGGAACATTTTAGTCAATTCTAATAAAACACATTGATTTTTATCATTTGTATTGGAAACAACATTGTCATATGTCTTTTCTTGGATCTAAATAATACGAAACCTCGCTTTATGATTCGAAGTTAAAATCCTCAAATTTGGTATAATAGTAACTTTTTTCACGTTTTTCATGTAGTTTGATATTACATAATATATTCATTTTTACAATATTTCGATACTATTTCATGTAGTATCACGATATGTGATTTGGCCTTCAAATCTCAGAATTTCGCATAATATTGCATTTTAAGCAAGTTTTCTTGCATTTTGTTTCGTACTAAAAATCATCGAATTTAGTAATATTTGACGTTTATCATCCCCCTTTTCTTAAATGTGATATAAACAAATATCATCGAATTAGGCAATATTTTGCGTTTTTCAACGTTTTTGTGAATTTCCAGTTTATTGTTATTATTCATGAAATATTCGATAAAAATGAGACAAACACATAATTGATTAGATAATAACCTTAAATACTTCATTTTCAATCATCTATTTGTTTCTCGTTGAAATACTGAGTAAGATATGGAAAAGGGGAGAAGTTCGGTTTTATTGCATATATCGACGTTTCAGCCGGAATAGAGCGGTTTTACGTGTACATCTTCCATCGGTAATATAAACGGAAAATCAGGAACATTTTAGTCAATTCTAATGAAAACACATTGATTTTTGTCATTTGTATTGGAAACAACATTGTCATATGTCTTTTCTTGGATCTAAATAATACGAAACCTCGCTTTATGATTCGAAGTTAAAATCCACAAATTTGGCGTAATAGTGACTTTTTTCACGTTTTTTATGTAGTTTGATATTACGTAAGTATATTCATTTTTACCAATATTTCGATACTATTTCATGTAGTATCACGATATGTGATTTGGCCTTCACATCTCAGATTCTCGCCTAATATTGCATTTTAAGCAAGTTTTCTTGCATTTTGTTTCGTACTAAAAATCATCGAATTTAGTAATATTTTGACGTTTATCATCCCCCTTTTCCTTAATGTGATATAAACAAAATATCATCGAATTAGGCAATATTTTGCTGTTTTTCAACGTTTTTGTGAATTTCCAGTTTATTGTTATTAATTCATGATATACGATAAAAATGAGACAAACACATAATGGATTAGATAATAACCTTAAATACTTCTTTTTCAATCATCTGTTTGTTTCTCGTTGAAATACTGAGTAGGATATGGAAAAGGGAGAAGTTCGGTTTTTATTGCATATATCGACGTTTCAGCCGGAATAGAACGGTTTTACGTGAACATCTTCCATCGGTAATATAAACGGAAAATCAGGAACATTTTAGTTCATTCTAATGAAAACATTGATTTGTATCATTTGTATTAGAAACAACATTGTCATATGTCTATTCTTGGATCTAAATAATACGAAACCTCGCTTTATGATTCGAAGTTAATTTCCCAAATATGGTATAATAGTGTCTTTTTTCACGTTTTTGATGTAGTTTGATATTACATAAATATATTCATTTTTACCAATATTTTGATATATTTCATGTAGTATCACGATATTTGATTTGGCCTTTAAATTCTGAATTTCGCATAATATTGCATTTTAAGCAAGTTTTCTTGCATTTTGTTTCGTACTAAAAATCATCGAATTTAGCAAAATTTTGACGTTTATCATCCCCCTTTTCCTTTATGTGATATAAACAAAATATCATCGAATTAGGCAATATTTTGCTGTTTTTCAACGTTTTTGTGAATTTCCAGTTTATTGTTACTAATTCATTAATATACGATAAAAATGAGACAAACACATAATTGATTAGATAATACCTTAAATACTTCGTTTTCAATCATCTATTTGTTTCTCGTTGAAATACTGAGTAAGATATGGAAAAGGGAGAAGTTCGGTTTTTATTGCATATATCGACGTTTTAGCCGGAATAGAGCGGTTTTACGTGTACATCTTCCATCGGTAATATAAACGGAAAATCAGGAACATTTTAGTCAATTCTATATGAGAACACATTGATTTTTATCATTTGTATTGGAAACAACATTGTCATATGTCTTTTCTTGGATCTAAATAATACGAAACCTCGCTTTATGATTCGAAGTTAAAATCCACAAATTTGGCGTAATAGTGACTTTTTTCACGTTTTTTATGTAGTTTGATATTACGTAAGTATATTCATTTTTACCAATATTTCGATACTATTTCATGTAGTATCACGATATATGATTTGGACTTCATATCTCAGATTTTCGAATAATATTGCATTTTAGGCAAGTTTTCTTGCATTTTGTTTCTTACTAATCATCGAATTTAGCAATATTTTGACGTTTATCATCCCCTTTTCCTTTATGTGATATAAACAAAATATCATCGAATTAGGCAATATTTTGCCATTTTTTAACGTTTTTGTGAATTTCAGTTTATTGTTATTAATTCATGAAATATTCGATAAAAATGAGACAAACACATAATTGATTAGATAATAACCTTAAATACTTCATTTTCAATCATCTATTTGTTTCTCGTTGAAATACTGAGTAAGATATGGAAAAGGGGAGAAGTTCGGTTTTTATTGCATATATCGACGTTTTAGCCGGAATAGAGCGGTTTTACGTGTACATCTTCCATCGGTAATATAAACGGAAATCAGGAACATTTTAGTTCATTCTAATGAAAACACATTGATTTTTATCATTTGTATTGGAAACAACATTGTCATATGTCTTCTTGGATCTAAATAATACGAAACCTCGCTTTATGATTCGAAGTTAATTTCCTCAAATATGGTATAATAGTGTCTTTTTCACGTTTTTGATGTAATTTGATATTACATAAATATATTCATTTTTACCAATATTTTGATACTATTTCATGTAGTATCACGATATTGATTTGGCCTTTAAATCTCAGAATTTCGCATAATATTGCATTTTTAGCAAGTTTTCTTGCATTTTGTTTCGTACTAAAAATCTCGAATTTAGCAATATTTTGACGTTTATCATCCCCTTTTCTTTATGTGATATAAACAAAATATCATCAATTAGGCAATATTTTGCTGTTTTTCAACGTTTTGTGAATTTCCAGTTTATTGTTACTAATTCATTATATATACGATAAAAATGAGACAAACACATAATTGATTAGATAATAACCTTAAATACTTTATTTTCAATCATCTATTTGTTTCTCGTTGAAATACTGAGTAAGATATGGAAAAGGGGAGAAGTTCGGTTTTTATTGCATATATCGACGTTTCAGCCGGAATTGTGCGGTTTTACGTGTACATCTTCCATCGGTAATATAACGGAAAATCAGGAACATTTTAGTTAATTCTAATGAAAAACACATTGATTTTTATCATTTGTATTGGAAACAACATTGTCATATGTCTTTTCTTGGATCTAAATAATACGAAACCTCGCTTTATGATTCGAAGTTAAAATCCTCAAATTTGGTATATAGTAACTTTTTTCAAGTTTTTCATGTAGTTTGATATTACATAAATATATTCATTTTTACCAATATTTTGATACTATTTCATGTAGTATCACGATATGTGATTTGGCCTTCAAATCTCAGAATTTCGCATAATATTGCATTTTAAGCAAGTTTTCTTGCATTTTGTTTCGTACTAAAAATCATCGAATTTAGTAATTTTGACGTTTATCATCCCCCTTTTCTTTAATGTGATATAAACAAAATATCATCGAATTAGCAATATTTTGCGTTTTTCAACGTTTTTGTGAATTTCTAGTTTATTGTTATTATTCATGAAATACGATAAAAATGAGACAAACACATAATTGATTAGATAATAACCTTAAGTACTTCATTTTCAATCATCTATTTGTTTCTCGTTGAAATACTGAGTAAGATATGGAAAAGGGGAGAAAGTTCAATTTTATTGCATATATCGACGTTTCAGCCGGAATAGAGAGGTTTTACGTGTACATCTTCCATCGGTAATATAAACGGAAAATCAGGAACATTTTAGTCAATTCTAATGAAAACACATGATTTTATCATTTGTATTGGAAACAAACATTGTCATATGTCTTTTCTTGGATCTAAATAATACGAAAACCTCGCTTTATGATTCGAAGTTAAAATCTCACATTTGGTATAATAGTAACTTTTTTCAAGTTTTCATGTAGTTTTGTGATATTACATAAATATATTCATTTTTACCAATATTCGGTACTATTACATGTAGTATCACGATTATGTGATTTGGCCTCAATTCTCAGAATTTCGCATAATATTGCATTTTAAGCAAATTTCCTTGCATTTTGTTTCGTACTAAAAATCATCGAATTTATTAATATTTTGACGTTTTATCATCCCCTTTTATACTTTATGTGATATAAACAAAATATCATCGAATTAGGCAATATTTTGCTGTTTTTCAATGTTTTTGTGATTTTCCAGTTTTATTGTTATTAATTCATTGAATATAAGGGAAAAATGAGACAAAACACCTAATTGATTAGATAATAACCTTAAATACTTCATTTTCAATCATCTATTTGTTACTCGTTGAAATACTGAGTAAGATATTGAAAAGGGGAGAAGTTCGGTTTTTATTGCATATATTCGACGTTTCAGCCGGAATAGAGCGGTTTTACGTGTACATCTTCCATCGGAAATATAAACGGAAAATCAGGAACATTTTAGTCAATTCTAATGAAAACATCATTTATCATTTGTATTGGAAACAACATTGTCATATGTCTTTTCTTGGATCTAAATAATACGAAACCTTGCTTTATAATTCGAAGTTAAAATCCTCAAATTTGGTATAATAGTAACTTTTTTCACGTTTTTCATGTAGTTTGATATTACATAAATATATTCATTTTTACCAATATTTCGATACTATTTCATGTAGTATCGAAATACTATTTCATACTATTTTAGTATCGATACTATTTCATGTAGTATCACGATATGTGATTTCGCCTTCATATCTCAGATTCTCGCCTAATATTGCATTTTAAGCAAGTTTTCTTGCATTTTGTTTCGTACTAAAAATCATCGAATTTAGTTAATATTTTGACGTTTATCATTCCCCTTTTACTTAATGTGATATAACAAAATATCATCGAATTAGGCAATATTTTGCTGTTTTTCAACGTTTTTTGTGAATTTCCAGTTTATTGTTACTAATTCATTATATATACGATAAAAATGAGATAAACATATAATTGATTAGATAATAACCTTAATACTTCATTTTCAATCATCTATTGGTTTCTCGTTGAAATACTGAGTAAGATATTGAAAAGGGGAGAAGTTCGGTTTTTATTGCATATATCGACGTTTCAGACGGAATAGAGCGGTTTTACGTGTACATCTTCCATCTGAAATATAAACGGAAAATCAGGAACATTTTAGTTAATTTTAATGAAAACACATTGATTTTTATCATTTGTATTGGAAACAACATTGTCATATGTCTTTTCTTGGATCTAAAAATCCAAACCTCGCTTTATGACTCGAAGTTAAAATCCACAAATTTGGCATAATAGTGACTTTTTTCACGTTTTTCATGTAGTTTGATATTACATAAATATATTAATTTTTAACAATATTTCGATACTATTTCATGTAGTATCACGATATGTGATTTGGCCTTCAAATCTCAGAATTTCGCATAATATTGCATTTTTAAGCAAGTTTTCTTGCATTTTGTTTCGTACTAAAAATCATCGAATTTAGTAATATTTTGACGTTATCATCCCCCTTTTCTTTAATGTGATATAAACAAAATATCATCGAATAGGCAATATTTTCGTTTTTTCAACGTTTTTGTGAATTTCTAGTTTATTGTTATTATTCATGAAATATACGATAAAAATGAGACAAACACATAATTGATTAGATAATAACCATAAGTACTTCATTTTCAATCATCTATTTGTTTCTCGTTGAAATACTGAGTAAGATATGGAAACGGGGAGAAGTTCGGTTTTTATTGCATATATCGACGTTTCAGCCGGAATATAGCGGGTTTACGTATACATCTTCCATCGGTAATATAAACGGAAAATCAGGAACATTTTAGTCAATTCTAATGAAAACACATTGATTTTTATCATTTGTATTGGAAACAATATTGTCATATGTCTTTTCTTGGATCTAAATAATACGAAACCTCGCTTTATGATTCGAAGTTAAAATCCACAAATTTGGCGTAATAGTGACTTTTTTCACGTTTTTTATGTAGTTTGATATTACGTAAGTATATTCATTTTTACCAATATTTCGATACAATTTTATGTAGTATCACGATATGTGATTTGGCCTTCATATCTCAGATTCTCGCCTAATATTGCATTTTAAGCAAGTTTTCTTGCATTTTGTTTTGTACTTAAAATCATCGAATTTAGTAATATTTTGACGTTTATCATCCCCCTTTTCCTTAATGTGATATAAACAAAATATCATCGAATTAGGCAATATTTTGCTGTTTTTCAACGTTTTTGTGAATTTCCAGTTTATTGTTATTAATTCATGATATATACGATAAAAATGAGACAAACACATAATGGATTAGATAATAACCTTAAATACTTCTTTTTCAATCATCTGCTTGTTTCTCGTTGAAATACTGAGTAGGATATGGAAAATGGGAGAAGTTCGGTTTTTATTGCATATATCGACGTTTCAGCCGGAATAGAACGGTTTTACGTGAACATCTTCCATCGGTAATATAAACGGAAAATCAGGAACATTTTAGTCAATTCTAATGAGAACACATTGATTTTTATCATTTGTATTGAATGTTTGGGATATTTGAAAACTGCAGGGGGGGGGGGGTTGGGCAAAATGTGACCTATCGCCGCTCTCAGTAATTGACATATCTTCGTTGAATAAATTCGTAATTTCAAACTGCGAATATGTGCAGAGAGCCAGAATTTGGCTCCAAAATATTGCTCAAGCGTCGAATTTGGGATGTTTGGGATATTTTGAAAACTTCAGGGACGGCTTTATGCAAAATGTGATCCATCGCCGCACTCAGTAATTGGCATATTTTCGGTAAAAAGTGAAATAATTTCAAACTGCAAATACGTGCCGAGAACCCGAATTTGGCTCCAAAATATGGCTCAAGCGTCGAATTTGGAATGTTTGGGATATATTGAAAACTGCAGGGGGGTTTGGGCAAAATGTGACCCATCGTCGCAATCAGTAATTGGCATATTTTCGGTAGAAAATGAAATAATTTCAAACTGCTAATAATTGCAGAGAGCCAGAATTTGGCTCCAAAAAATAAGTCATGGGTCGAACTTGGGATGTTTGGGATATTTGAAAACTGCAGGGGGGTTTGGGCAAAATGTAACCCATCGTCGCAATCAGTAATTGGCATATTTTCGGTAGAAAATGAAATAATTTCAAACTGCTAACACGTGCAGAGAGCCCGAATTTGGCTCGAAAATATGGCTCAAGCGTCGAATTTGGGATATTTGGGATATATTGAAAACTGCAGGGAGGGTTTGGGCAAAATGTGATCCATTGCCGCTTTCAGTAATTGTTATGTTTTCATTATAAAATGTCGAAATTTCAAACAGCGAATACGTGCAGAGAGCTAGAATTTGACTCCAAAATATAGCTCATGAGTCGAATTTGGGTTGTTTGAGATATTTTGCAAACAGCCGGAGGGTTTGGGCAAAATGTGACCCATCGCTGCTTTCAGTAATTGGCTTATTTTCAAGCGTCAAATTTGGGAGGTTTGGGATAAAAATTCGTAATTTCAAACTGAGAACACGTGCAGGGAGCCAGAATTTGGCTCCAAAATAATTCTCAAGGGTCGAATTTGGGATGTTTGGGATATCTTGAAAACTACAGGGATGGTTTGGGCAAAATGTGATCCATCGCCGCTTTCAGTAATTGGAATATTTTCGGTATGAAAAGTCGAAATTTCAAACTGCGAATACATGCAGAAAACCAAACGTTGGCTCCAAAATATGGCTCAAGGGTCGAATTGGGGATGTTTGGGATATTTTGAAAACTGCAGGGATGGCCTGGGCAAAATGTGATCCAACGCCGCACTCAGTAATTGATATATTTTCGGTATAAAATGAAATAATTTCAAACTGCGAACACGTGCGGAGACCCCGAATTTGGCTCCAAAATATGGCTCAAGCGTAGAATTTTGGATGTTTGGGATATTTTGAAAACTGCAGGGAGGGTTTGGGCAAAATGTGATACATCGCCGCTTTCAGTAATTGTCATGTTTTCGGTATAAAAAGTCGTAATTTCAAACTGCGAATACGTTCAGAGAGCCAGAATTTAGCTCCAAAATAATACTCAAGGGTCGAATTTGGGATGTTTGGGATATTTCGAAAACTGCAGGGAAGGTTTGGGAAAAATGTGATCCATCGCCGCTCTCATTAATTGGCCTATTTTCGGTATAAAATTTCGTAATTTCAAACTGCGAATACGTGCAGAGAGCCAGAATTTGGCTCCAAATTATGACTCAAGCGTTGAATTTGGGATATTTGGGATATTTTGGAAACTGCAGGGAGGGTTTGGGCAAAATGTGATCCATCGCTGCTTTCAGTAATTGGCATATTTTCGGTATAAAAAGTCGTAATTTCAAACTGCGAATAAGCGCAGAAAGCCAGAATTTGGCTCCAAAATATGGCTCAAAGGTCGAATTTGGCATGTTTGGGATATTTGCAAACTGCAGGGGGGTTTGGGCAAAATGTGACCCATCGCTTCTTTCAGTAATTAGCATATTTTCAAGCGTCAAATTTGGGATGTTTGGGATAAAAAGTCGTAATTTCAAACTGCGAATACTTGTAGAGAGCCAGAATTTGGCTCCAAAACAATTCTCAATGGTCGAATTTGGGATGATTGGGATATTTTGAAAACTACAAGGAAGGGGTATGGGCAAAATGTGACCTATCGCTGCTCTCAGTAATTCACATAGTATCGGTACAAAAAGTCGTAATTTCAAACTGCGAATATGTGCAGAGAGCCACAATATGGCTCCAAAATTTGGCTCAAGGGTTGAATTTGGGATGTTTGGGAAATTTTGAAAACTGCAGGGGGGTTTGGGTAAAATGTGACCCATCGCCGCTCTCAGTAATTGGCATATTCTCTTCATAATATGACGTAATTTCAAACTGCGAATACCTGCAGAGAGCGCGAATGTGGCTCCAAAATAAGGCTCAAGCGTCGAATTTGGGATGTTTGGGATATTTTGAAAACTGCAGGGTGGGGGGTTTGAACGAAATGTGACCCATCGCTGCTTTCAGTAATTGACATATTTTCGGTATAAAATGTCGTAATTTCAACCTGCAAATGTGTGCAGAGAGCCAGAATTTGGCTCCAAAATATGGCTCAAGGGTCGAATTTGGGATGCTTAGGATTTTTTGAAAACTGAATGGTGGGTTTGGGCAAAATGTGATCTATCGTCGCTTTCAGTAATTGTCATATTTTCGGTATAAAAAGTCGGTATTTCAAACTGCGAATACGTGCAGAGAGCCGGAATTTAGCTCGAAAATATGGCTCAAGCTTCGAATTTGGGATGTGTAGGATATTTTGAAAACTGCAGGGAGGGTTTGGGCAAAATGTTATCCATCGAAGCTTTCAGTAATTGGAATATTTTCGGTATGAAAAGTCGTAATTTCAAACTGCGAATACATGCAGAAAGCCAAAGGTTGGCTCCAAAATATGGCTCAAGGGTCGAATAGGGGATGTTTGGGATATTTTGAAAACTGCAGGGATGGCCTGGGCAAAATGTGATCCAACGCCGCACTCAGTAATTGGCATATTTTCAGTATAAAATTAAATAATTTCAAACTGCAAACACGTGCAGAGACCCTGAATTTGGCTCCAAAATATGGCTCATGCGTCGAATTTGGGATGTTTGGGATATTTTGAAAACTGCATGGGGGGGTTTGGGCAAAATTTGACCTATCGCCGCTCTCAGTAATTGACATATCTTCGGTGTATAAATTCGAAGATATGTCAATTACTGAGAGCGGCGATGGGTCACATTTTACCCCCCCCCCCTGCAGTTTTCAAAATATCCAAACCATCCTAAATTCGAAGCTTGAGCCATATATTGGAGCCAAATTCGGGCTCTCTCCACGTATTCGCAGTCAGATATTACGTCTTTTTATACCGACAAAATACCAATTACTGAGAGCGGCGATGGGCCACATTTTGCCCAAACCCTCCCTGCAGTTTTCAAAATATCCCAAGCATCACTAATTCGACCCTTGAGCCATATTTTGGAGCCAAATTCTGGCTCTCTGCACATATTCACAGGTTGAAATTACGACATTTTATACCGAAAATATGTTAATTACTAAGAGCAGCGATCCCAAACATCCATATAACAACAACAACAACAATATCCCAAACATCCCAAATTCGACCCTTGAGAATTATTTTGGAGCTAAATTCTGGCTCTTTGCACGTATTCGCAGTTTGAAATTACGACTTTTTATCCCAAACATCCCAAATTTGACGCTTGAAAATTAGCCAATTACTGAAAGCAGCGAAGGGTCACATTTTGCCCAATCCCCCCGGAAGTTTGCAAAATATCCCAAACATCCCAAATTCGACCCATGAGCTATATTTTGGAGCCAAATTCTTGCTCTCTGCACGTATTCGCTGTTTGAAATTACGACATTTTATAACGAAAACATGACAATTATTGAATACGGCAATGGATCACATTTTGCCTAAACCTTCCCTGCAGCTTTTAATATATCCCAAACATCCCAAATTCGACGCTTGAGCCATATTTTGGAGTCAAATTCGGGCTCTCTGCACGTATTAGCAGTTTGAAATTATGACATTTCTTATCGAAAATATGGCAATTACTGAGTGCGGCGATGGATTACATTTTGCCCAAGCCCTCCCTGCAGTTTTCAAAATATCCAAAACATCCCAAATTCGACCCTTGAGCCATATTTTGGAGCCAATTTTTGGCTTTCTGCATTTATTCGCCGTTTGAAATTACGACTTTTTATACCGAAAATATGCCAATTACTGAAAGCAGCGATGGATCACATTTTGACGAAACCCTTCTCCCAAAACAGAACTTCTCCCCTTTTTAATATCTTACTCAGTATTTTAACGAGAAACAAATAGTTGATTGAAAATGAAGTGTTTAAGGTTAATTTCTAATCAATTATGTGTTTGCATCATTTTTATCGTATATTTAATGAATTAATAGCAATAATCTGAAAATTCACATAAACGTGGAAAAACAGCAAAATATTGCCTAATTCGATGATATTTTGTTTATATCACATAAAGGAAAAGGGGATGATAAACGTCAAAATATTGCTGAATTAGATGATTTTTAGTACGAAACAAAATGCAAGAAAACTTGCTTAAAATGCAATATTATGCGAAAATCTGAGATTTGAAGGCCAAATCACATATCGTAATACTACATGAAATTGTATCGAAATATTGGTAAAAATGAATATATTTACGTAATATCAAACAGCAACACACTGGCAGAGGTCTCCAGCAACACACTGGCAGAGGTCTCCAGCAACACTCTGGCAGGGGTCTCCAGCAACACACTGGCAGAGATCTCCAGCAACACACTGGCAGGGGTCTCCAGCAACACACTGGCAGGGGTCTCCAGCAACACACTGGCAGAGGTCTCCAGCAACACACTGGCAGAGGTCTCCAGCAACAAACTGGCAGGGGTCTCCAGCAACACACTGGCAGAGGTCTCCAGCAACACACTGGCAGGGGTCTCTAGCAACACACTGGCAGGGGTCTCCAGCAACACACTGGCAGGGGTCTCCAGCAACACACTGGCAGGGGTCTCCAGCAACACACTGGCAGGGGGTCTCCAGCAACACACTGGCAGAGGTCTCCAGCAACACACTGGCAGGGGTCTCCAGCAACACACTGGCAGGGGTCTCCAGCAACACACTGGCAGAGGTCTCCAGCAACACACTGGCAGAGGTCTCCAGCAACACACTGGCAGAGGTCTCCAGCAACACACTGGCAGGGGTCTCCAGCAACACACTGGCAGGGGTCTCCAGCAACACACTGGCAGGGGTCTCCAGCAACACACTGGCAGAGGTCTCCAGCAACACACTGGCAGGGGTCTCCAGCAACACACTGGCAGGGGACTCCAGCAACACACTGGCAGAGGTCTCCAGCAACACACTGGCAGGGGTCTTTCACGCTTTACCCGACGCTTTATCCGACGTTTACCCGACGGTTTACCCGACGGTTTACCCTGACAGTTTACCCGACGTTTTATCCGACGTTTACCCGACGGTTTACCCGACGGTTTACTCTGACAGTTTACCCGACGGTTTACCCGACGGTTTACCCGACAGTTTACCCGACGGTTTACAATGACGGTTTACCCGACGGTTTATCCGACGGTTTACAATGACGGTTTACCCGACTTGTTTAGTTTACAGATTACACGTCAGTTATCACGAGAACAGATTTTCGACTATTTTATTTTAATTATTCGACGACTTACACGGCGGGTAAACCCGTCGGGTTTACCTGTCGGGTTTACCCGTTTTTACACGGGTAAAAAACGGGTAAAAATTACCCGACGATTTACCTGACGATTTACCCGACGATTTATCCGACGATTTACCCGACGATTTATCCGACGATTTACCCGACGATTTACCCGACGATTTACGATTCATTCAGCGATTCATTCGGCGCTTTATTTATTCATTTTTATTTATTCATTTTTATTTATTTTATTTTTATTTTTAATTTTTTATTTATTTTATAGACATTATATATATACATTACATTAGATATACAGATTACATTAGATATTACATTACATTAGATATTAGGTTAGAGACATTAGATATAGACATATTATTTATTTTATTATATAGACATTACATATATATTACATTAGATATACAGATTACATTAGATATTACATTACATTAGATATACAGATTACATTAGATATTACATTACATTAGATATACAGATTACATTAGATATTACATTACATTAGATATTACATTACATTAGATATTACATTACATTAGATATACAGATTACATTAGATATTACATTACATTAGATATTACATTACATTAGATATTACATTACATTAGATATTAGGTTACAGACACTAGATATAGACATTATTTATTTTATTATATAGACATTACATATTACATTACATTACATTGCATTACATATTACATTACATTACATTACATATTACATTACATTACATATTACATTACATTACATATTACATTACATTACATATTACATTACATTACATATTACATTACATATTACATTGCATTACATATTACATTACATTACATATTACATTACATTACATATTACATTACATTACATATTACATTACATTACATTACATTACATTACATATTACATTACATTACATATTACATTACATTACATATTACATTACATTACATTACATTACATATACATTACATTACATTACATTACATATTACATTACATTACATTAGATATTAGATTACAGACATTAGATATAGACATATTATTTATTTTATTATATAGACACGACATGACCCGACACGACCTGACCCGACACGACCTGACCTCGCCTTACCTAATCTAACTCGGGTCCAGGTGTGGGTCCGTGGGCCCCCGGACTTCCACCCTTCCCCACATCCCAGGGTCAGGTCAGGTCAGGTCAAGTTTTAGCTACCCAGAGACCTCACAGTCGAGATGGACGGACGCAGCTACAGGACGGGACACACACAAATCTGTGCCCTTTAGTTACACCGTTTTGACAGACTCGAACACACGTCAGTTCTCATGAGAACAGATTCCCATCCGACTAGGCCATTCTGGGGTCGCCAAGTTTTCCAAAGCTGGTTCTTATATTTATATTGAGTAATTTGGTAACATGTCGTCGGCGGTTTATTGCTCCAATATTCCAGCTGAACAAAATATATATTTGGCTGCAACAGTTAACTTTGATACGTTTGAGTAAATAATATCTGTAATTATTGTATCTGGGCGTTAATAAACAGGGTAAAGCTCCGACGTAAATTTGCCTGGCGTGGATGGGTTTTTGTTTGGGCTATTTGGGGAGGAGGAGGAGGATGACGTCTTGACTGGAAGCTGAAGGGGGAGTGTGAAGCCCAGAAGGAGACCAACACGTTGATAACTTAGACAATATTGAGGGCATTTTTCGACATTTAAATTAATATACACGGAAGTAAAATTTACAGAGAGAGACTCAAGTGTTTTTTGTCTCATGAAGGTTAATAATTTACTAACTTTTATGGTACTGAAAGGGACTATTTTCACTTTGTGAGAGAAGTTGTAGGAATTGTGGTAAGCTATTAGTTAGAAAAAAAAGGGCAATCAACATTATAAGAGTTTTTTCTCCTTATCTGCAGAGTAGGAGTGAGGACAGCTAATTTATACAAACAGGCTGTTGCCGTTCTCTCGCTGTCTCTCTCTCTGATCTTCCTCTGATCTTCCTCTCTTCTGTTCTCTTTCTGACTTTGTATGTTATGCCTGTTTCTTTCTCTGTATTTCTGCCTCTCTCGCTCTCCCGTGATACCAGTTCACAACATGCTGACTAACTCCTGGCTACCAATTTACTGCTAGGTGAACAGATGCATTTAATGAGAGGAAATGTGCCCAAACATTTTATGTCGTGAACGGCTTAGTAGGTCCAATTACTACCCTACCCCACGATACAACCCCACAACATGCTGACTACGTACTGGGTTCATATTTACTGCTAGGTGAACAGATGCATTAGGTGAGAAGAAATGTGCCCAAGCCATATCTGCAGCCACTGGTAATCGAACCTAGAATTCCGGATTTTGAGTCAACAATGAACACGTAAAACTTTCATATTTGTCTCAGTTTGAGTATATGTGTGCTTGTGTGGCTTACTCTCTCTGTCTCCATGTCGTCCTCTCTCCATACATATCTTTCTCTTTATCTCATTATATATCATAAAACAGTTAAACTTCGATATTTCTGGTACGTACAGACTCTATCAGGAATAAATGTGGTTCACAAAGATTCTCTCACACATGCTACTGGAACACAGATACTATCACCCTCATATGTCAGTCATGGTTTAGGTAATGACATCTAACCTGACTCAACCTGACCTGACGCAACCTGACCTGACGCAACCTGACCTGATACAACCTGACCTGGTACTACCTGACCTGACGCAACCTGACATGATGCAACCTGACCTGACGCTACCTGACCTGACTCAACCTGATCTGACGCAACCTGACCTGACGCTACCTGACCTGACGCAACCTGGCTTGACGCAACCTAACCTGACGCAACCTGACCTGACCTGACGCTACCTGACCTGACGCAACCTGACCTGACGCTACCTGACCTGACCCTACCTGACCTGACGCAACCTGACCTGACGCAACCTGACCTGACGCAACCTGACCTGACGCAACCTTACCTGACGCAACCTGACCTGATGCTACCTGACCTGACGCAACCTGACCTGACACAACCTGACCTGATGCAACCTGACCTGACGCAACCTGACCAGACGTTACCTGACCTGACGCAACCTGACCTGACACAACCTGACCTGACGCAACCTGACCTGACACAACCTGACCTGACGCAACCTGATCTGACGCAACCTGACCTGACGCAACCTGATCTGACGCTACCTGACCTGATTCAACCTGACCTGACACAACCTGACCTGACCTGGCCTTCAGTAATTGGCCTATTTTCTGCATAAAAAGTCGTAATTTCAAACTGCGAATACGTGCAGAGAGCCAGAATTTGAATCCAAAATATGGCTCAAGTGTAGAATTTGGGATGTTTGGGATATTTTGAAAACAGCAGGGAGGGTTAGGGCAAAATGTGATCCATCGATGCATTCAAGAAATTGGCAAATTTTCGGTATAAAAAGTCGTAATTTCAAACTGCGAATACGTGCAGAGAGCCAGAATTTGGCTCCAAAATATGGCTCAAGCGTCGAATTTGGGATGTTTATAATATATTGAAAACTGCAGGGGGGTTTGGGCAAAATGTGACCCATCGCCACTCTCAGTAATTGGCATATTTTCGGTAAAAAAATTCGTATATTCAAACTGCTAATACGTGCAGAGGGCCAGAATTTGTCTGCAAAATAGGGCTCAGGCGTCGAATTTGGGATGTTTCGGATATTTTGAGAACTAAAGAGAGGGTTTGGGCAAAATGTGATCCATCGCCGCTTTTCATCCCTCTCTTGAGACTCTGTAACACTCTCTTCAGCCTCTGCATCACTCTCTTAAGCCTCTGAATCACTATCTTGATCCTCTACATCACTCTCTTGAGCCCCTGCATCCATCTCGCAAGCCTCTGCATCACTCTCTTGAGCCTCTGCATCACCCTCTTAAGCCTCTGCATTACTCTTGAGCCTCTGCATCCCTTTCCTAAGCCTCTGCCTCACTCTCTTACGCCTCTGCATCACTCTCTTGAGCCTCTGTATCCCTCTCTTGAGCCTCTGCATCACTCTCTTCAGTCTCTTCGTCCCTCTCTTGAGCCTCTGCAACACTCTCTTCAGCCTCTGCATCACTCTCTTAAGCCTCTGAATCCCTCTCCCGAGGCCTCTGCATAAGTCTCTCGAGCCTCTGCATCACTCTCTTCATTCTCAGCATCACTCTCGTAAGACTCTGAATCACTTTCTCGAGCCTCTGCATAACTCTCTTGATCCTCTGCATCACTCTCTTCAGCCTCTGCATCACTCTCTTAAGCCTCTGCTTCCCTCTCTTGATCCTCTGCATCACTCTCTTGAGCCTTTGCATCACTCTCTTAAGCCTCTGCATCACTTTCGTAATCCTCTGAATCACTCTCTTGAGCCTCTGCATCACTCTCTTGAGCCCCTGCATCCCACTCTTGAGCCTCTGCATCACTCTCTTGAGCCTCTGCATGACCCTTTTAAGCCTCTGCATCCCTCTTTTGATCCTCTGCATCACTTTCTAAAGCCTCTGCATCACTCTCTTAAGCCTTTGCATCACTCTCATAAGCATCTGAATTACTCTCTTGAACCTCTGCATCCCTCTCTTGAGCCTCTGCATTACTCCCAAGAGCATTTGCATCCCTCTCTTGAGCCTCTGCATCACTCTCTTGAACTCCTGCATCCCTCTCATGAGCGTCTGCATCTCTCACTTCAGCCTTTGCATCATTCTTTTAAGCCTCTGCATCCCACTCTTAAGCCTCTGCATTACTCCCAAGAGCATTTGCATCCCTCTCTTGTGCCTTTTCATCCCTCACTTGAGCCTCTGCATCCCTCTGCATCCCTCTCTTGAGCCTCTGCAACACACTCTTCAGCCTCTGCATCACTCTCTTAAGCCTCTGCATCACTCTCTTCGGCCTCTGTATCACTCTCTTAAGCCTCTGCTTACCTCTCTTGATCCTCTGCATCACTCTCTTGAGCCATTGCATAACTCTCTTGAGTCTCTGCATCACTCTCTTGAGCCTCTGTATCCCTCTCTTGAGCCTCTGCAACACTCTCTTCAGCCTCTGCATCACTCTCGTAAACCTCTGAATCACTCTCTTGAGCCTCTCCATCACTCTCTTTAGCCCCTGCATCCCTCTATTGAGCCTCTGCATCCCTTTCTTGAGCCCCTGCATCCCTCTCTTCAGCCTCTACATCACTCTCTTAAGCCTTTGCATCCATCTCTTGAGCCTCTGAATCCCTCTCTTGAGCCTCTGCATCACTCTCTCGAGCCTCTGCATCACTCTCTTCATCCTCTGCATCCCTCTCTTGAGCATCTGCATCACTCACTTGGCCCCCTGCATCCCTCTCTTGAGCCTCTCCATCACTCACTTGAGCCTCTGCATGACCCTCTTAAGCCTCTGTATCCCTATTTTGAGCCTCTGCATCACTTTCTTAAGCCTCTACATCACATTCTTGAGCCTCTGCATCACTCTCTTGAACTCCTGCATCCCTCTCATGAGCCTCTGCATCCCTCTCCTGAGCCTTTGCATCACTCTCTTAAGCCTCTGCATCCCTCTCATGACCCTCTGCATCACTCTCGTTAGCCTCTGCATCACTCTACTGAGCCTCTGCATAACTCTCTTTAGTCTCTGCATCACTCTCTTGAGCCTCTGCATTCCTCTCTTCAGCCTCTGCAACACTCTCTTCAGCCTCTGCATCACTCTCATAAGACTCGGCATCCCTCTCTTGAACTCCTGCATCCCTCTCATGAGCCTCTGCATCCCTCTCCTGAGCCTTTGCATCACTCTCTTAAGCCTCTGCATCCCTCTCTTGAGCCTCTGCATCACTCTCGTAAGCCTCTGTATCCATCTGTTGAGCGTCTGGAACACTCTCTTCAGCCTCTGCATCTCTCACGTAAGCCTCTGCATCAGTCTCTTGTGCCTCAGCACAACTCTTTTTAGCCTCTGCATCACTCTCTTGAGCCTCTGCAACACTCTCTTCAGCCTCTGCATCACTCTCTTAAGCCTCTGCATCACTCTATTCGGCCTCTGCATCACTCTCTTAAGCCTCTGCTTACCCCTCTTGATCTTCTGCATCACTCTCCTGAGCCTCTGTATCACTCTCATGATATTCTGCATCACTCTCCTGAGCCTCTGCATCACTCTCTTGAGCCTCTACATCACACTCTTGAGAGTCTACATCACTTTCTTGAGCCTCTGCATCACTCTCTTAAGCCTCTACATCCCTCCCTCGATCCTCTGCATCCCTCTCTTGAGCCTCTGCATCATTCTCTTGAGCCTCTGCATCTCTCTCTTAAGCCTCTACATCATTCTCATGAGCCTCTGCATTACTCTTTTGAGCCTCTGCATCACTCTCTTAAGCCTCTCTTTGTCATAATAGTGACTTTTTTCACGTTTTTCATGTAGTTTGATGTTACATAAATATATTAATTTTCAACAATATTTCGATACTACTTCATGTAGTATCACGATATGTGATTTGGCCTTCAAATCTCAGAATTTCGCATAATATTGCGTTTTAAGCAAGTTTTCTTGCATTTTGTTTCGTACTAAAAATCATCGAATTTAGTAATATTTTGACGTTTATCATCCCCCTTTTCTTTAATGTGATATAAACAAAATATCATCGAATTAGGCAATATTTTGCCATTTTTTAACGTTTTTGTGAATTTCCAGTTTATTGTTATTAATTCATGAAATATACGATAAAAATGAGACAAACACATAATTGATTAGATAATAACCTTAAATACTTCTTTTTCAATCATCTGTTTGTTTCTCGTTGAAATACTGAGTAGGATATGGAACATGGGAGAAGTTCGGTTATTATTGCATATATCGACGTTTCAGCCGGAAAAGAGCGGTTTTACGTGAACATCTTCCATCGGTAATATAAACGGAAAATCAGGAACATTTTAGTTCATTCTAACGAAAACATTGATTTGTATCATTTGTATTAGAAACAACATTGTCATATGTCTATTCTTGGATCTAAATAATACGAAACCTCGCTTTATGATTCGAAGTTAATTTCCCCAAATATGGTATAATAGTGTCTTTTTTCACGTTTTTGATGTAGTTTGATATTACATAAATATATTCATTTTACCAATATTTTGATACTATTTCATGTAGTATCACGATATTTGATTTGGCCTTTAAATCTCAGAATTTCGCATAATATTGCATTTTAAGCAAGTTTTCTTGCATTTTGTTTCGTACTAAAAATCATCGAATTTAGCAAAATTTTGACGTTTATCATCCCCCTTTTCCTTTATGTGATATAAACAAAATATCATCGAATTAGGCAATATTTTGCTGTTTTTCAACGTTTTTGTTAATTTCCAGTTTATTGTTACTAATTCATTATATATACGATAAAAATGAGACAAACACATAATTGATTAGATAATAACCTTAAATACTTCATTTTCAATCATCTATTTGTTTCTCGTTGAAATACTGAGTAAGATATGGAAAAGGGGAGAAGTTCGGTTTTTATTGCATATATCGACGTTTCATCCGGAATTGTGCGGTTTTACGTGTACATCTTCCATCGATAATATAAACGGAAAATCAGGAACATTTTAGTTAATTCTAATGAAAACACATTGATTTTTATCATTTGTATTGGAAACAACATTGTCATATGTCTTTTCTTGGATCTAAATAATACAAAAGCTAGCTCTATGATTCGAAGTTAAAATCCTCAAATTTGGAATAATAGTCTTTTTTCACGTTTTTAATGTAGTTTGATATTACATAAATATATTCATTTTTACCAATATTTCGATACTATTTCATGTAGTATCACAATATGTGATTTGGCCTTCAAATCTCAGAATTTCGCATAATATTGCTTTTTAAGCAAGTTTTCTTGCATTTTGTTTCGTACTAAAAATCATCGAATTTAGTAATATTTTGACGTTTATCATCCCCCTTTTCTTTAATGTGATATAAACAAAATATCATCGAATTAAGCAATATTTTGCGTTTTTTCAACGTTTTTGTGAATTTCTAGTTTATTGTTATTATTCATGAAATATACGATAAAAATGAGACAAACACATAATTGATTAGATAATAACATTAAGTACTTCATTTTCAATCATCTATTTGTTTCTCGTTGAAATACTGAGAAAGATATGGAAAAGAGGAGAAGTTCGGTTTTTATTGCATATTTCGACGTTTCAGCCGGAATAGAGCGGTTTTACGTGTACATCTTCCATCGGTAATATAAACGGAAAATCAGGAACATTTTAGTTAATTCTAATGAAAACACATTGATTTTTATCATTTGTATTGGAAACAACATTGTCATGTCTTTTCTTGGATCTAAATAATATGAAACCTTGCTTTATGATACGAAGATAAATTCCTCAAATTTGGTATAATAGTGTCTTTTTTCACGTTTTTAATGTAGTTTGATATTACATAAATATATTCATTTTTACCATTATTTCGATACTATTTCATGTAGTATCACGATATGTGACTTGGCTTTCAAATCTCAGAATTTCGCCTAATATTGCATTTTAAGCAAGTTTTCTTGCATATTGTTTCGTACTAAAAATCATCGAATTTATTAATATTTTGACGTTTATCATCCCCTTTTTACTTTATGTGATATAAACAAAATATCATCGAATTAGGCAATATTTTGCTGTTTTTCAATGTTTTTGTGAATTTCCAGTTTATTGTTATTAATTCATTGAATATACGGGAAAAATGAGACAAACACATAATTGATTAGATAATAACCATAAATAATTCATTTTCAATCATCTATTTGTTTCTCGTTGAAATACTGAGTAAGATATGGAAAAGGGAAGAAGTTCGGTTTTTATTGCATATATCGACGTTTCAGCCGGAATAGAGCGGTTTTACGTGTACATCTTCCATCGGTAATATAAACGGAAAATCAGGAACATTTTAGTCAATTCTAATGAAAACACATTGATTTTTATCATTTGTATTGGAAACAATATTGTCATATGTCTTTTCTTGGATCTAAATAATACGAAACCTCGCTTTATGATTCGAAGTTAAAATCCACAAATTTGGCGTAATAGTGACTTTTTTCACGTTTCTTATGTAGTTTGATGTTACGTAAGTATATTCATTTTTACCAATATTTCGATACTATTTCATGTAGTATCACAATATGTGATTTGGCCTTCATATCTCAGATTTTCGAATAATATTGCATTTTAGGCAAGTTTTCTTGCATTTTGTTTCTTACTAAACATCATCGCATTTAGCAATATTTTGACGTTTATCATCCCCTTTTCCTTTATGTGATATAAACAAAATATCATCGAATTAGGCAATATTTTGCCATTTTTTAACGTTTTTGTGAATTTTCAGTTTATTGTTATTAATTCATGAAATATACGATAAAAATGAGACAAACACATAATTGATTAGATAATAACCTTAAATACTTCATTTTCAATCATCTATTTGTTTCTCGTTGAAATACTGAGTAAGATATGGAAAAGGGGAGAAGTTCGGTTTTTATTGCATATATCGACGTTTCAGCCGGAATACAGCGGTTTTACGTGTACATCTTCCATCGGTAATATAAACGGAAAATCAGGAACATTTTAGTCAATTCTAATGAAAAGACATTGATTTTTATCATTTGTATTGGAAACAATATTGTCATATGTCTTTTCTTGGATCTAAATAATACGAAACCTCGCTTTATGATTCGAAGTTAAAATCCTCAAATTTGGTATAATAGTAACTTTTTTCACGTTTTTCATGTAGTTTGATATTACATAAATATATTCATTTTTACCATTATTTCGATACTATTTCATGTAGTATCACGATATGTGATTTGGCCTTCAATTCTCAGAATTTCGCATAATATTGCATTTTAAGCAAGTTTTCTTGCATTTTGTTTCGTACTAAAAATCATCGAATTTATTAATATTTTGACGTTTATCATCCCCTTTTTACTTTATGTGATATAAACAAAATATCATCGAATTAGGCAATATTTTGCTGTTTTTCAATGTTTTTGTGAATTTCCATTTTATTGTTATTAATTCATTGAATATACGGGAAAAATGAGACAAACACATAATTGATTAGATAATAACCTTAAATACTTCTTTTTCAATCATCTATTTGTTACTCGTTGAAATACTGAGTAAGATATTGAAAAGGGGAGAAGTTCGGTTTTTATTGCATATACCGACGTTTCAGCCGGAATAGAGCGGTTTTACGTGTACATCTTCCATCGGTAATATAAACGGAAAATCAGGAACATTTTAGTTCATTCTAATGAAAACACATTGATTTTTATCATTTGTATTGGAAACAATATTGTCATATGTCTTTTCTTGGATCTAAATTATACGAAACCTCGCTTTATGATTCGAAGTTAAAATCCACAAATTTGGCGTAATAGTGACTTTTTTCACGTTTTTTATGTAGTTTGATATTACGTAAGTATATTCATTTTTACCAATATTTCGATACTATTTCATGTAGTATCACGATATTTGATTTGGCCTTTAAATCTTAGAATTTCGCATAATATTGTATTTTAAGCAAGTTTTCTTGCATTTTGTTTCGTACTAAAAATCATCGAATTTAGCAATATTTTGCTTTTTTTCAACGTTTTTGTGAATTTCCAGTTTATTGTTACTAATTCATTATATATACGATAAAAATGAGACAAACACATAATTGATTAAATAATAACCTTAAATACTTCATTTTCAATCATCTATTTGTTTCTCGTTGAAATACTGAGTAAGATATGGAAAAGGGGAGAAGTTCGGTTTTTATTGCATATATCGACGTTTCAGCCGGAATTGTGCGGTTTTACGTGTACATCTTCCATCGGTAATATAAACGGAAAATCAGGAACATTTTAGTTTTTTTTCACGTTTTTAATGTAGTTTGATATTACATAAATAAATTCATTTTTACCAATATTTCGATACTATTTCATGTAGTATCACGATATGTGATTTAGCCTTCAAATCTCAGAATTTCGCATAATATTGCATTTTAAGCAAGTTTTCTTGCATTTTGTTTCGTACTAAAAATCATCGAATTTAGTAATATTTTGACGTTTATCATCCCCCTTTTCTTTAATGTGATATAAACAAAATATCATCGAATTAGGCAATATTTTGCGTTTTTTAACGTTTTTGTGAATTTCTAGTTTATCGTTATTATTCATGAAATATACGATAAAAATGAGACAAACACATAATTGATTAGATAATAACCATAAATACTTCATTTTCAATCATCTATTTGTTTCTCGTTGAAATACTGAGTAAGATATGGAAAAGGGAAGAAGTTCGGTTTTTATTGCATATATCGACGTTTCAGCCGGAATAGAGCGGTTTTACGTGTACATCTTCCATCGGTAATATAAACGGAAAATCAGGAACATTTTAGTCAATTCTAATGAAAACACATTGATTTTTATCATTTGTATTGGAAACAATATTGTCATATGTCTTTTCTTGGATCTAAATAATACGAAACCTCGCTTTATGATTCGAAGTTAAAATCCACAAATTTGGCGTAATAGTGTCTTTTTTCACGTTTTTGATGTAGTTTGATATCACATAAATATATTCATTTTTACCAATATTTTGATACTATTTCATGTAGTATCACGATATGTGATTTGGCCTTCAAATCTCAGAATTTCGCATAATATTGCATTTTAAGCAAGTTTTCTTGCATTTTGTTTCGTACTAAAAATCATCGAATTTAGCAATATTTTGACGTTTATCATCCCCTTTTCCTTTATGTGATATAAACAAAATATAATCGAATTAGGCAATATTTTGCCATTTTTTAACGTTTTTGTGAATTTTCAGTTTATTGTTATTAATTCATGAAATATACGATAAAAATGAGACAAACACATAATTGATTAGATAATAACCTTAAATACTTCATTTTCAATCATCTATATGTTTCTCGTTGAAATACTGAGTAAGATATGTAAAAGGGGAGAAGTTCGGTTTTTATTGCATATATCGACGTTTCAGCCGGATTAGAGCGGTTTTACGTGAACATCTTCCATCGGTAATATAAACGGAAAATCAGGAACATTTTAGTTCATTCTAATGAAAACATTGATTTGTATCATTTGTATTAGAAACAACATTGTCATATGTCTATTCTTGGATCTAAATAATACGAAACCTCGCTTTATGATTCGAAGTTAATTTCCCCAAATATGGTATAATAGTGTCTCTTTTCACGTTTTTGATGTAGTTTGATATTACATAAATATATTCATTTTACCAATATTTTTATACTATTTCATGTAGTATCACGATATTTGATTTGGCCTTTAAATCTCAGAATTTCGCATAATATTGCATTTTAAGCAAGTTTTCTTGCATTTTGTTTCGTACTAAAAATCATCGAATTTAGCAAAATTTTGACGTTTATCATCCCCCTTTTCCTTTATGTGATATAAACAAAATATCATCGAATTAGGCAATATTTTGCTGTTTTTCAACGTTTTTGTTAATTTCCAGTTTATTGTTACTAATTCATTATATATACGATAAAAATGAGACAAACACATAATTGATTAGATAATAACCTTAAATACTTCATTTTCAATCATCTATTTGTTTCTCGTTGAAATACTGAGTAAGATATGGAAAAGGGGAGAAGTTCGGTTTTTATTGCATATATCGACGTTTCATCCGGAATTGTGCGGTTTTACGTGTACATCTTCCATCGATAATATAAACGGAAAATCAGGAACATTTTAGTTAATTCTAATGAAAACACATTGATTTTTATCATTTGTATTGGAAACAACATTGTCATATGTCTTTTCTTGGATCTAAATAATACAAAAGCTCGCTCTATGATTCGAAGTTAAAATCCTCAAATTTGGAATAATAGTCTTTTTTCACGTTTTTAATGTAGTTTGATATTACATAAATATATTCATTTTTACCAATATTTCGATACTATTTCATGTAGTATCACGATATGTGATTTGGCCTTCAAATCTCAGAATTTCGCATAATATTGCTTTTTAAGCAAGTTTTCTTGCATTTTGTTTCGTACTAAAAATCATCGAATTTAGTAATATTTTGACGTTTATCATCCCCCTTTTCTTTAATGTGATATAAACAAAATATCATCGAATTAAGCAATATTTTGCGTTTTTTCAACGTTTTTGTGAATTTCTAGTTTATTGTTATTATTCATGAAATATACGATAAAAATGAGACAAACACATAATTTATTAGATAATAACCTTAAGTACTTCATTTTCAATCATCTATTTGTTTCTCGTTGAAATACTGAGAAAGATATGGAAAAGGGGAGAAGTTCGGTTTTTATTGCATATTTCGACGTTTCAGCCGGAATAGAGCGGTTTTTCGTGTACATCTTCCATCGGTAATATAAACGGAAAATCAGGAACATTTTAGTCAATTCTAATGAAAACACATTGATTTTTATCATTTGTATTGGAAACAACATTGTCATATGTCTTTTCTTGGATCTAAATAATACGAAACCTCGCTTTATGATTCGAAGTTAAAATCCACAAATTTGGCGTAATAGTGACTTTTTTCACGTTTTTTATGTAGTTTGATATTAAGTAAGTACATTCATTTTTATCAATATTTCGATACTATTTCATGTAGTATCACGATATATGATTTGGCCTTCATATATCAGATTTTCGAATAATATTGCATTTTAGGCAAGTTTTCTTGCATTTTGTTTCTTACTAAACATCATCGAATTTAGCAATATTTTGACGTTTATCATCCCCTTTTCCTTTATGTGATATAAACAAAATATAATCGAATTAGGCAATATTTTGCCATTTTTTAACGTTTTTGTGAATTTTCAGTTTATTGTTATTATTTCATGAAATATACGATAAAAATGAGACAAACACATAATTGATTATATAATAACCTTAAATACTTCATTTTCAATCATCTATATGTTTCTCGTTGAAATACTGAGTAAGATATGTAAAAGGGGAGAAGTTCGGTTTTTATTGCATATATCGACGTTTCAGCCGAAATAGAGCGGTTTTACGTGAACATCTTCCATCGGTAATATAAACGGAAAATCAGGAACATTTTAGTTCATTCTAATGAAAACATTGATTTGTATCATTTGTATTAGAAACAACATTGTCATATGTCTATTCTTGGATCTAAATAATACGAAACCTCGCTTTATGATTCGAAGTTAATTTCCCCAAATATGGTATAATAGTGTCTTTTTTCACGTTTTTGATGTAGTTTGATATCACATAAATATATTCATTTTTACCAATATTTTGATACTATTTCATGTAGTATCACGATATGTGATTTGGCCTTCAAATCTCAGAATTTCGCATAATATTGCATTTTAAGCAAGTTTTCTTGCATTTTGTTTCGTACTAAAAATCATCGAATTTAGTAATATTTTGACGTTTATCATCCCCCTTTTCTTTAATGTGATATAAACAAAATATCATCGAATTAGGCAATATTTTGCGTTTTTTAACGTTTTTGTGAATTTCTAGTTTATCGTTATTATTCATGAAATATACGATAAAAATGAGACAAACACATAATTGATTAGATAATAACCATAAATACTTCATTTTCAATCATCTATTTGTTTCTCGTTGAAATACTGAGTAAGATATGGAAAAGGGAAGAAGTTCGGTTTTTATTGCATATATCGACGTTTCAGCCGGAATAGAGCGGTTTTACGTGTACATCTTCCATCGGTAATATAAACGGAAAATCAGGAACATTTTAGTCAATTCTAATGAAAACACATTGATTTTTATCATTTGTATTGGAAACAATATTGTCATATGTCTTTTCTTGGATCTAAATAATACGAAACCTCGCTTTATGATTCGAAGTTAAAATCCACAAATTTGGCGTAATAGTGACTTTTTTCACGTTTTTTATGTAGTTTGATATTACGTAAGTATATTCATTTTTACCAATATTTCGATACTATTTCATGTAGTATCACGATATGTGATTTGGCCTTCATATCTCAGATTCTCGCCTAATATTGCATTTTAAGCCAGTTTTCTTGCCTTTTGTTTCGTACTAAAAATCATCGAATTTAGTAATATTTCGACGTTTATCATCCCCCTTTTCCTTAATTTGATATAAACAAAATATCATCGAATTAGGCAATATTTTGCTGTTTTTCAACGTTTTTGTGAATTTCCAGTTTATTGTTATTAATTCATGATATATACGATAAAAATGAGACAAACACATAATTGATTAGATAATAACCTTAAGTACTTCATTTTCAATCATCTATTTGTTTCTCGTTGAAATACTGAGAAAGATATGGAAAAGGGGAGAAGTTCGGTTTTTATTGCATATTTCGACGTTTCAGCCGGAATAGAGCGGTTTTACGTGTACATCTTCCATCGGTAATATAAACGGAAAATCAGGAACATTTTAGTCAATTCTAATGAAAACACATTGATTTTTATCATTTGTATTGGAAACAACATTGTCATATGTCTTTTCTTGGATCTAAATAATACGAAACCTCGCTTTATGATTCGAAGTTAAAATCCACAAATTTGGCGTAATAGTGAATTTTTCACGTTTTTTATGTAGTTTGATATTACGTAAGTATATT
This sequence comes from Procambarus clarkii, assembly GCF_040958095.1. Taxonomy (NCBI): domain Eukaryota; kingdom Metazoa; phylum Arthropoda; class Malacostraca; order Decapoda; family Cambaridae; genus Procambarus; species Procambarus clarkii. The sequence continues at coordinate 44,601,411 of NC_091178.1, read as the reverse complement.
CATTTTTACCAATATTTCGATACTATTTCATGTAGTATCACGATATATGATTTGGCCTTCATATCTCAGATTTTCGAATAATATTGCATTTTAGGCAAGTTTTCTTGCATTTTGTTTCTTACTAAACATCATCGAATTTAGCAATATTTTGACGTTTATCATCCCCTTTTCCTTTATGTGATATAAACAAAATATAATCGAATTAGGCAATATTTTGCCATTTTTTAACGTTTTTGTGAATTTTCAGTTTATTGTTATTAATTCATGAAATATACGATAAAAATGAGACAAACACATAATTGATTAGATAATAACCTTAAATACTTCATTTTCAATCATCTATATGTTTCTCGTTGAAATACTGAGTATGATATGTAAAAGGGGAGAAGTTCGGTTTTTATTGCATATATCGACGTTTCAGCCGGATTAGAGCGGTTTTACGTGAACATCTTCCATCGGTAATATAAACGGAAAATCAGGAACATTTTAGTTCATTCTAATGAAAACATTGATTTGTATCATTTGTATTAGAAACAACATTGTCATATGTCTATTCTTGGATCTAAATAATACGAAACCTCGCTTTATGATTCGAAGTTAATTTCCCCAAATATGGTATAATAGTGTCTCTTTTCACGTTTTTGATGTAGTTTGATATTACATAAATATATTCCTTTTTACCAATATTTTGATACTATTTCATGTAGTATCACGATATTTGATTTGGCCTTTAAATCTCAGAATTTCGCATAATATTGCATTTTAAGCAAGTTTTCTTGCATTTTGTTTCGTACTAAAAATCATCGAATTTAGCAAAATTTTGACGTTTATCATCCCCCTTTTCCTTTATGTGATATAAACAAAATATCATCGAATTAGGCAATATTTTGCTGTTTTTCAACGTTTTTGTTAATTTCCAGTTTATTGTTACTAATTCATTATATATACGATAAAAATGAGACAAACACATAATTGATTAGATAATAACCTTAAATACTTCATTTTCAATCATCTATTTGTTTCTCGTTGAAATACTGAGTAAGATATGGAAAAGGGGAGAAGTTCGGTTTTTATTGCATATATCGACGTTTCATCCGGAATTGTGCGGTTTTACGTGTACATCTTCCATCGATAATATAAACGGAAAATCAGGAACATTTTAGTTAATTCTAATGAAAACACATTGATTTTTATCATTTGTATTGGAAACAACATTGTCATATGTCTTTTCTTGGATCTAAATAATACAAAAGCTCGCTCTATGATTCGAAGTTAAAATCCTCAAATTTGGAATAATAGTCTTTTTTTCACGTTTTTAATGTAGTTTGATATTACATAAATATATTCATTTTTACCAATATTTCGATACTATTTCATGTAGTATCACGATATGTGATTTGGCCTTCAAATCTCAGAATTTCGCATAATATTGCTTTTTAAGCAAGTTTTCTTGCATTTTGTTTCGTACTAAAAATCATCGAATTTATTAATATTTTGACGTTTATCATCCCCTTTTTAGTTTATGTGATATAAACAAAATATCATCGAATTAGGCAATATTTTGCTGTTTTTCAATGTTTTTGTGAATTTCCAGTTTATTGTTATTAATTCATTGAATATACGGGAAAAATGAGACAAACACATAATTGATTAGATAATAACCTTAAATACTTCATTTTCAATCATCTATTTGTTACTCGTTGAAATACTGAGTAAGATATTGAAAAGGGGAGAAGTTCGGTTTTTATTGCATATTTCGACGTTTCAGCCGGAATAGAGCGGTTTTTCGTGTACATCTTCCATCGGTAATATAAACGGAAAATCAGGAACATTTTAGTCAATTCTAATGAAAACACATTGATTTTTATCATTTGTATTGGAAACAACATTGTCATATGTCTTTTCTTGGATCTAAATAATACGAAACCTCGCTTTATGATTCGAAGTTAAAATCCACAAATTTGCCGTAATAGTGACTTTTTTCACGTTTTTTATGTAGTTTGATATTACGTAAGTATATTCATTTTTACCAATATTTTGATACTATTTCATGTAGTATGACGATATTTGATTTGGCCTTTAAATCTCAGAATTTCGCATAATATTGCATTTTAAGCAAGTTTTCTTGCATTTTGTTTCGATACTAAAAATCATCGAATTTAGCAATATTTTGACGTTTATCATCCCCCTTTTCCTTTATGTGATATAAACAAAATATCATCGAATTAGGCAATATTTTGCTGTTTTTCAACGTTTTTTGTGAATTTCCAGTTTATTGTTACTAATTCATTATATATACGATAAAAATGAGACAAACACATAATTGATTAGATAATAACCTTAAATACTTCATTTTCAATCATCTATTTGTTTCTCGTTGAAATACTGAGTAAGATATGGAAAAGGGGAGAAGTTCGGTTTTTATTGCATATATCGACGTTTCAGCCGGAATTGTGCGGTTTTACGTGTACATCTTCCATCGGTAATATAAACGGAAAATCAGGAACATTTTAGTTTTTTTTCACGTTTTTAATGTAGTTTGATATTACATAAATATATTCATTTTTACCAATATTTCGATACTATTTCATGTAGTATCACGATATGTGATTTGGCCTTCAAATCTCAGAATTTCGCATAATATTGCATTTTAAGCAAGTTTTCTTGCATTTTGTTTCGTACTAAAAATCATCGAATTTATTAATATTTTGACGTTTATCAGCCCCTTTTTACTATATGTGATATAAACAAAATATCATCGAATTAGGCAATATTTTGCTGTTTTTCAATGTTTTTGTGAATTTACAGTTTATTGTTATTAATTCATTGAATATACGGGAAAAATGAGACAAACACATAATTGATTAGATAATAACCTTAAATACTTAATTTTCAATCATCTATTTGTTACTCGTTGAAATACTGAGTAAGATATTGAAAAGGGGAGAAGTTCGGTTTTTATTGCATATATCGACGTTTCAGCCGGAATAGAGCGGTTTTACGTGTACATCTTCCATCGGTAATATAAACGGAAAATCAGGAACATTTTAGTCAATTCTAATGAAAACACATTGATTTTTATCATTTGTATTGGAAACAATATTGTCATATGTCTTTTCTTGGATCTAAATAATACGAAACCTCGCTTTATGATTCGAAGTTAAAATCCAAAAATTTGGCGTAATAGTGACTTTTTTCACGTTTTTTATGTAGTTTGATACTACGTAAGTATATTCATTTTTACCAATATTTCGATACTATTTCATATAGTATCACGATATGTGATTTGGCCTTCATATCTCAGATTCTCGCCTAATATTGCATTTTAAGCAAGTTTTCTTGCATTTTGTTTCGTACTAAAAATCATCGAATTTAGCAAAATTTTGACGTTTATCATCCCCCTTTTCCTTTATGTGATATAAACAAAATATCATCGAATTAGGCAATATTTTGCTGTTTTTCAACGTTTTTGTGAATTTCCAGTTTATTGTTACTAATTCATTATATATACGATAAAAATGAGACAAACACATAATTGATTAGATAATAACCTTAAATACTTCATTTTCAATCATCTATTTGTTTCTCGTTGAAATACTGAGTAAGATATGGAAAAGGGGAGAAGTTCGGTTTTTATTGCATATATCGACGTTTCAGCCGGAATTGTGCGGTTTTACGTGTACATCTTCCATCGGTAATATAAACGGAAAATCAGGAACATTTTAGTTAATTCTAATGAAAACACATTGATTTTTATCATTTGTATTGGAAACAACATTGTCATATGTCTTTTCTTGGATCTAAAAATTCCAAACCTCGCTATATGACTCGTAGTTAAAATCCTCAAATTTGGAATAATAGTCTTTTTTAACGTTTTTAATGTAGTTTGATATTACATAAATATATTCATTTTTACCAATATTTCGATACTATTTCATGTAGTATCACGATATGTGATTTGGCCTTCAAATCTCAGAATTTCGCATAATATTGCATTTTAAGCAAGTTTTCTTGCATTTTGTTTCGTACTAAAAATCATCGAATTTATTAATATTTTGACGTTTATCATCCCCTTTTTACTTTATGTGATATAAACAAAATATCATCGAATTAGGCAATATTTTGCTGTTTTTCAATGTTTTTGTGAATTTCCAGTTTATTGTTTTTAATTCATTATATATACGATAAAAATGAAACAAACACATAATTGATTAGATAATAACCTTAAATACTTCATTTTCAATCATCTATTGGTTTCTCGTTGAAATACTGAGTAAGATATTAAAAAGGGGAGAAGTTCGGTTTTTATTGCATATATCGACGTTTCAGCCGGAAGAGAGCGGTTTTACGTGTACATCTTCCATCTGTAATATAAACGGAAATTCAGGAACATTTTAGTTAATTTTAATGAAAACACATTGATTTTTATCATTTGTATTGGAAACAACATTGTCATATGTCTTTTCTTGGATCTAAAAATTCCAAACCTCGCTATATGACTCGTAGTTAAAATCCACAAATTTGGCATAATAGTGACTTTTTTCACGTTTTTCATGTAGTTTGATATTACATAAATATGTTAATTTTTAACAATATTTCGATACTATTTTATGTAGTATCACGATATGTGATTTGGCCTTCAAATCTCAGAATTTCGCATAATATTGCATTTTAAGCAAGTTTTCTTGCATTTTGTTTCGTACTAAAAATCATCGAATTTAGTAATATTTTGACGTTTATCATCCCCCTTTTCTTTAATATGATATAAACAAAATATCATCGAATTAGGCAATATTTTGCATTTTTTCAACGTTTTTGAGAATTTCTAGTTTATTGTTATTATTCATGAACTATACGATAAAAATGAGACAAACACATAATTGATTAGATAATAACCATAAGTACTTCATTTTCAATCATCTATTTGTTTCTCGTTGAAATACTGAGTAAGATATGGAAAAGGGGAGAAGTTCGGTTTTTATTGCATATATCGACGTTTCAGCCGGAATAGAGCGGTTTTACGTGTTCATCTTCCATCGGTAATATAAACGGAAAATCAGGAACATTTTAGTCAATTCTAATGAAAACACATTGATTTTTATCATTTGTATTGGAAACAATATTGTCATATGTCTTTTCTTGGATCTAAATAATACGAAACCTCGCTTTATGATTCGAAGTTAAAATCCACATATTTGGCGTAATAGTGACTTTTTTCACGTTTTTTATGTAGTTTGATATTACGTAAGTATATTCATTTTTACCAATATTTCGATACTATTTAATGTAGTATCACGATATGTGATTTGGCCTTCATATCTCTGATTCTCGCCTAATATTGCATTTTAAGCAAGTTTTCTTGCATTTTGTTTCGTACTAAAAATCATCGAATTTAGTAATATTTTGACGTTTATCATCCCCCTTTTCCTTAATGTGATATAAACAAAATATCATCGAATTAGGCAATATTTTGCTGTTTTTCAACGTTTTTGTGAATTTCCAGTTTATTGTTATTAATTCATGATATATACGATAAAAATGAGACAAAAACATAATTGATTAGATAATAACCTTAAATACTTCTTTTTCAATCATCTGTATGTTTCTCGTTGAAATACTGAGTAGGATATGGAAAATGGGAGAAGTTCGGTTTTTATTGCATATATCGACGTTTCAGCCGGAATTGAGCGGTTTTACGTGAATATCTTCCATCGGTAATATAAACGGAAAATCAGGAACATTTTAGTTAATTCTAATGAAAACACATTGATTTTTATCATTTGTATTGGAAACAACATTGTCATATGTCTATTCTTGGATCTAAATAATACGAAACCTCGCTTTTTGATTCGAAGTTAATTTCCTCAAATATGGTATAATAGTGTCTTTTTTCACGTTTTTGATGTAGTTTGATATTACATAAATATATTCATTTTTACCAATATTTTGATACTATTTCATGTAGTATCACGATATTTGATTTGGCCTTTAAATCTCAGAATTTCGCATAATATTGCATTTTAAGCAAGTTTTCTTGCATTTTGTTTCGTACTAAAAATCATCGAATTTAGCAATATTTTCACGTTTATCATCCCCCTTTTCCTTTATGTGATATAAACAAAATATCATCGAATTAGGCAAAATTTTGCTGTTTTTCAACGTTTTTTGTGAATTTCCAGTTTTTTGTTACTAATTCATTATATAAACGATAAAAATGAGACAAACACATAATTGATTAGATAATAACCTTAAATACTTCATTTTCAATCATCTATTTGTTTCTCGTTGAAATACTGAGTAAGATATGGAAAAGGGGAGAAGTTCGGTTTTTATTGCATATATCGACGTTTCAGCTGTAATTGTGCGGTTTTACGTGTACATCTTCCATCGGTAATATAAACGGAAAATCAGGAACATTTTAGTTTTTTTTCACGTTTTTAATGTAGTTTGATATTACATAAATAAATTCATTTTTACCAATATTTCGATACTATTTCATGTAGTATCACGATATGTGATTTGGCCTTCAAATCTCAGAATTTCGCATAATATTGCATTTTAAGCAAGTTTTCTTGCATTTTGTTTCGTACTAAAAATCCTCGAATTTAGTAATATTTTGACGTTTATCATCCCCCTTTTCTTTAGTGTGATATAAACAAAATATCATCGAATTAAGCAATATTTTGCGTTTTTTCAACGTTTTTGTGAATTTCTAGTTTATTGTTATTATTCATGAAATATACGATAAAAATGAGACAAACACATAATTGATTAGAGAATAACATTAAGTACTTCATTTTCAATCATCTATTTGTTTCTGGTTGAAATACTGAGTAAGATATTGAAAAGGGGAGAAGTTCGGTTTTTATTGCATATATCGACGTTTCAGCCGGAATAGAGCGGTTTTACGTGTACATCTTCCATTGGTAATATAAACGAAAAATCAGGAACATTTTAGTTCATTCTAATGAAAACACATTGATTTTTATCATTTGTATAGGAAACAACATTGTCATATGTCTATTCTTGGATCTAAATAATACGAAACCTCGCTTTTTGATTCGAAGTTAATTTCCTCAAATATGGTATAATAGTGTCTTTTTTCACGTTTTTGATGTAGTTTGATATTACATAAATATATTAATTTATACCAATATTTTGATACTATTTCATGTAGTATAACAATATTTGATTTGGCCTTTAAATCTCAGAATTTCGCATAATATTGCATTTTAAGCAAGTTTTCTTGCATTTTGTTTCGTACTAAAAATCATCGAGTTTAGCAATATTTTGACGTTTATCATCCCCCTTTTCCTTTATGTGATATAAACAAAATATCATCGAATTAGGCAATATTTTGCTGTTTTTCAACGTTTTTTGTGAATTTCCAGTTTATTGTTACTAATTCATTATATATACGATAAAAATGAGACAAACACATAATTGATTAGATAATAACCTTAAGTACTTCATTTTCAAAATCATTTCATTTTTTAAAATCTATTTGTTTCTCGTTGAAATACTGAGTAAGATATGGAAAAGGGGAGAAGTTCGGTTTTTATTGCGTATATCGACGTTTCAGCCAGAATTGTGCGGTTTTACGTGTACATCTTCCATCGGTAATATAAACGGAAAACCAGGAACATTTTAGTTTTTTTCACGTTTTTAATGTAGTTTGATATTACATAAATATATTCATTTTTGCCAATATTTCGATACTATTTCATGTAGTATCACGATATGTGATTTGGCCTTCAAATCTCAGAATTTCGCATAATATTGCATTTTAAGCAAGTTTTCTTGCATTTTGTTTCGTACTAAAAATCATCGAATTTAGTAATATTTTGACGTTTATCATCCCCCTTTTCTTTAATGTGATATAAACAAAATATCATCGAATTAAGCAATATTTTGCGTTTTTTCAACGTTTTTGTGAATTTCTAGTTTATTGTTATTATTCATGAAATATACGATAAAAATGAGACAAACACATAATTGATTAGATAATAACCTTAAGTACTTCATTTTCAAAATCATTTCATTTTTTAAAATCTATTTGTTTCTCGTTGAAATACTGAGTAAGATATGGAAAAGGGGAGAAGTTCGGTTTTTATTGCATATATCGACGTTTCAGCCGGAATAGAGCGGTTTTACGTGTACATCTTCCATCGGTAATATAAACGGAAAATCAGGAACATTTTAGTCAATTCTAATGAAAACTAATTGATTTTTATCATTTGTATTGGAAACAACATTGTCATATGTCTTTTCTTGGATCTAAATAATACGAAACCTCGCTTTATGATTCGAAGTTAAAATCAACAAATTTGGCGTAATAGTGACTTTTTTCACGTTTTTTTATGTAGTTTGATATTACGTAAGTATATTCATTTTTACCAATATTTCGATACTATTTCATGTAGTATCACTATATATGATTTGGCCTTAATATCTCAGATTTTCGAATAATATTGCATTTTAGGCAAGTTTTCTTGCATTTTGTTTCTTACTAAACATCATCGAATTTAGCAATATTTTGACGTTTATCATCCCCTTTTCCTTTATGTGATACAAACAAAATATCATCGAATTAGGCAATATTTTGCCATTTTTTAGAGTTTTTGTGATTTTTCAGTTTATTGTTATTAATTCATGAAATATACGATAAAAATGAGACAAACACATAATTGATTAGATAATAACCTTAAATACTTCGTTTTCAATCATCTATTTGTTTCTCGTTGAAATACTGAGTAAGATATGGAAAAGGGGAGAAGTTCGATTTTATTGCATATATCGACGTTTCAGCCGGAATAGAGCGGTTTTACGCGTACATCTTCCATCGGTAATATAAACGGAAAATCAGGAACATTTTGGTCAATTCTAATGAAAACACATTGATTTTTATCATTTGTATTGGAAACAACATTGTCATATGTCTTTTCTTGGATCTAAATAATACGAAACCTCGCTTTATGATTCGAAGTAAAATCCTCAAATTTGGTATAATAGTAACTTTTTTCACGTTTTTCATGTAGTTTGATATTACATAAATATATTCATTTTTACCAATATTTCGATACTATTTCATGTAGTATCACGATATGTGATTTGGCCATCAATTCTCAGAATATCGCATAATATTGCATTTTAAGCAAGTTTTCTTGCATTTTGTTTCGTACTAAAAATCATCGAATTTATTAATATTTTGACGTTTATCATCCCCTTTTTACTTTACGTGATATAAACAAAATGTCATCGAATTAGGCAATATTTTGCTGTTTTTCAATGTTTTTGTGAATTAACAGTATATTGTTATTAATTCATTGAATATACGATAAAAATGAGACAAACACATAATTGATTAGATAATAACCTTAAGTACTTCATTTTCAATCATCTATTTGTTTCTCGTTGAAATACTGAGTCAGATATGGAAAAGGGGAGAAGTTCGGTTTTTATTGCATATATCGACGTTTCAGCCGGAATAGAGCGGTTTTACGTGTACATCTTCCATCGGTAATATAAACGGAAAATCAGGAACATTTTAGTTAATTCTAATGAAAACACATTGATTTTTATTATTTGTATTGGAAACAACATTGTCATATGTCTTTTCTTGGATCTAAATAATATGAAACCTTGCTTTATGATACGAAGTTAAATTCCTCAAATTTGGTATAATAGTGTCTTTTTTCACGTTTTTAATGTAGTTTGATATTACATAAATATATTCATTTTTACCATTATTTCGATACTATTTCATGTAGTATCACGATATGTGACTTGGCTTTCAAATCTCAGAATTTCGCCTAATATTGCATTTTAAGCAAGTTTTCTTGCATATTGTTTCGTACTAAAAATCACCGAATTTAGTAATATTTTTACGTTTATCATCCCCCTTTTACTTAATGTGATATAAACAAAATATCATCAAATTAGGCAATATTTTGCTGTTTTCAACGTTTTTGTGAATTTTCAGTTTATTGGTATAAATTCATTATATATACGATAAAAATGATGCAAACACGTAATTGATTAGAAATTAACCTTAAATACCTCATTTTCAATCAACTATTTGTTTCTCGTTAAAATAATGAGTAAGATATTGAAAAGGGGAGACTTACGGTTTTTATTGCATATATCGCCGTTTCAGCTGGAATTGAACGGTTTTACATGTATATCTTCCGTCGGCATTATAATTGGAAAATCAGGAACATTTTAGGAAATTCTAATGAAAACACATTGATTTTTATCATTTGTATTGGAAACAACATTGTCATATGTCTTTTCTTGAATCTAAAAATTCCAAACCTCGCTTTATGATTCGAAGTTAAAATCCACAAATTTGGCATAATAGTGACTTTTTACACGTTTTTCATGTAGTTTGATATTACGTAAATATATTCATTTTTTACCAATATTTCGATACTATTTCATGTAGTATCACGATATGTGATTTGGCCTTCAAATCTCAGTATTTCACATAATATTGCATTTTAAGCAAGTTTTCTTGCATTTTGTTTCGTACTAAAAATCATCGAATTTAGTAATATTTTGACGTTTATCATCCCCCTCTTCTTTAATGTGATATAAACAAAATATCATCGAATTAGGCAATATTTAGCTGTTTTTTAACGTTTTTGTGAATTTTCAGTTTATTGTTATAAATTCATTATATATACGATAAAAATGATGCAAACACGTAATTGATTAGAAATTAACCTTAAATACCTTATTTTCAATCAACTATTTGTTTCTCGTTAAAATACTGAGTAAGATATTGAAAAGGGGAGGCGTACGGTTTTTATTGCATATATCGCCGTTTCAGCTGGAATTGAACGGTTTTACGTGTATATCTTCCATCGGTATTATAATTGGAAAATCAGGAACATTTTAGGAAATTCTAATGAAAACACATTGATTTTTATCATTTGTATTGGAAACAACATTGTCATATGTCTTTTCTTGAATCTAAAAATTCCAAACCTCGCTTTATTATTCGAAGTTAAAATCCACAAATTTGGCATAATAGTGACTTTTTCACGTTTTTCATGTAGTTTGATATTACGTAAATATATTCATTTTTACCAATATTTCGATACTATTTCATGTAGTATCACGATATGTGATTTGGCCTTCAAATCTCAGAATTTCGCATAATATTGCATTTTAGGCAAGTTTTCTTGCATTTAGTTTCGTATTAAAATCATCGAATTTAGTAATATTTTGACGTTTATCATCCCCCTTTTCTTTAATGTGATATAAACAAAATATCATCGAATTAGGCAATATTTTGCTGTTTTTCAACGTTTTTGTGAATTTCCAGTTTATTGTTACTAATTCATTATATATACGATAAAAATGAGACAAACACATAATTGATTAGATAATAACCTTAAATACTTCATTTTCAATCATCTATTTGTTTCTCATTGAAATACTGAGTAAGATATGGAAAAGGGGAGAAGTTCGGTTTTTATTGCATATATCGACGTTTCAGCCGGAATAGAGCGGTTTTACGTGTACATCTTCCATCGGTAATATAAACAGAAAATCAGGAACATTTTAGTTTTTTTTCACGTTTTTAATGTAGTTTGATATTACATAAAAATATTCATTTTTACCAATATTTCGATACTATTTCATGTAGTATCACGATATGTGATTTGGCCTTCAAATCTCAGAATTTCGCATAATATTGCATTTTAAGCAAGTTTTCTTGCATTTTGTTTCGTACTAAAAATCATCGAATTTATTAATATTTTGACGTTCATCAGCCCCTTTTTACTTTATGTGATATAAACAAAATATCATCGAATTAGGCAATATTTTGCTGTTTTTCAATGTTTTTGTGAATTTCCAGTTTATTGTTATTAATTCATTGAATATACGGGAAAAATGAGACAAACACATAATTGATTAGATAATAACCTTAAATACTTCATTTTCAATCATCAATTTGTTACTCGTTGAAATACTGAGTAAGATATTGAAAAGGGAAGAAGTTCGGTTTTTATTGCATATATCGACGTTTCAGACGGAATAGAGCGGTTTTACGTGTACATCTTCCATCGGTAATATAAACGGAAAATCAGGAACATTTTAGTCAATTCTAATGAAAACACATTGATTTTTATCATTTGTATTGGAAACAATATTGTCATATGTCTTTTCTTGGATCTAAATAATACGAAACCTCGCTTTATGATTCGAAGTTAAAATCCACAAATTTGGCGTAATAGTGACTTTTTTCACGTTTTTTATGTAGTTTGATATTACGTAAGTATATTCATTTTTACCAATATTTTGATACTATTTCATGTAGTATCACGATATTTGATTTGGCCTTTAAATCTCAGAATTTCGCATAATATTGCATTTTAAGCAAGTTTTCTTGCATTTTGTTTCGCACTAAAAATCATCGAATTTAGCAATATTTTGACGTTTATCATCCCCCTTTTCCTTTATGTGATATAAACAAAATATCATCGAATTAGGCAATATTTTGCTGTTTTTCAACGTTTTTTGTGAATTTCCAGTTTATTGTTACTAATTCATTATATATACGATAAAAATGAGACAAACACATAATTGATTAGATAATAACCTTAAATACTTCATTTTCAATCATCTATTTGTTTCTCGTTGAAATACTGAGTAAGATATGGAAAAGGGGAGAAGTTCGGTTTTTATTGCATATATCGACGTTTCAGCCATAATTGTGCGGTTTTACGTGTACATCTTCCATCGGTAATATAAACGGAAAATCAGGAACATTTTAGTTTTTTTCACGTTTTTAATGTAGTTTGATATTACATAAATTAATTCATTTTTACCAATATTTCGATACTATTTCATGTAGTATCACGATATTTGATTTGGCCTTCAAATCTCAGAATTGCGCATAATATTGCATTTTAAGCAAGTTTTCTTGCATTTTGTTTCGTACTAAAATTCATCGAATTTAGTAATATTTTGACGTTTATCATCCCCCTTTTCTTTAATGTGATATAAACAAAATATCATCGAATTAAGCAATATTTTGCGTTTTTTCAACGTTTTTGTGAATTTCTAGTTTATTGTTATTATTCATGAAATATACGATAAAAATGAGACAAACACATAATTGATTAGAGATGGATGCAGGGCCTCTGCATCACTCTCTTTAGCCTCTGCATCACTCTCAATTGCCTCTGCATCTTTTTCTTGTGCCTCTGCATCACTCTCTTGAGCCTATTCATCCCTTTCTTGAGCCTCTGCATCCCTCTCTTGAGCCTCTGCACCACTCTCTTAAGCTTCTGCATCACTCTCGTAAGCCTCTGCATCACTCTCGTAAGCCTCTGCATCACTCTCGTAAGCCTCTGAATCACTCTCTTTAGCCTCTGCATCACTCTCAATTGCCTCTGCATCTTTTTCTTGTGCCTCTGCATCTCTCTCTTGAGCCTATTCATCCCTTTCTTGAGCCTCTGCATCCCTCTCTTGAGCCTCTGCACCACTCTCTTAAGCTTCTGCATCACTCTCGTAAGCCTCTGCATCACTCTCGTAAGCCTCTGCATCACTCTCGTAAGCCTCTGAATCACCCTCTTGAGCCTCTGCATCACTCTCTTGAGCCCCTGCATCCATCTCCTGAGCCTCTGCATCACTCTCCTGAGCCTCTGTATCACCCTTTTAAGCCTCTGCATCCCTCTTTTGAGAGTCTGCATCACTTTCTTAAGCCTCTGCATCACTCTCGTAAGCCTTTGCATCACTCTCGTAACCCTCTGAATCACTCTCTTGAGCCTCTGCATCCCTTTCTTGAGCCTCTGCATCACTCCCAAGAGCCTCTGCATCCCTCTCTTCTGCCTCTTCATCCCTCACTTCAGCCTCTGCATCCCTCTCTTGAGCCTCTGCATCACTCTCTTGAGCCTCTGCATCACTCTCATTAGCCTCTGCATCACTCTCTAGAGCCTCTGCATCACTCTCTTGAGCTTTTCCATCCCTCTTTTGAGCCTTTGCATCACTCTCTTAAGCCTCTGCATCACTCTCTTTAGCCTCTGCATCGCTCTCAATTGCCTCTGCATCTTTTTCTTGTGCCTCTGCATCACTCTCTTGAGCCTATTCATCCCTTTCTTGAGCGTCTGCATCCCTCTCTTGAGCCTCTGCACCACTCTCTTAAGCTTCTGCATCACTCTCGTAAGCCTCTGCATCACTCTCTTAAGCCTCTGCATCACTCTCGTAATCCTCTGACTCACTCTCTTGAGCCTCTCTATCACTCTCTTGAGCCCCTGCATCCCTCTATTGAGCCTCTGCATCACTCTCTTGAGCCTCTGCATCACCCTCTTAAGCCTTTGTGTTACCACCCTTGAGACTAAATAAGGTTCTTCTCCCCGCAGTGCAATAAAAATAATAATAAATCGGCCTCGCCAACAACTGTCTAGGGGTAAATAAACATCACTGCATAAAATGGAGAACAATATATTTATGCTAAGGGGGACAAACTTAATAACACTTAAATGTATAAATAATAACCAGAAATATTCTTCAGCATGCAAATCATAGAATAACCTCCTAATTGAGACATGAGCACTATCACTAAGACATGGATTAATTAGAGAGATATATACAATATCATCTAACCAGATAATTAACATTTATATGGGCTAAAATAACAGTGACCAATGACTTAACATAAACCATGACTCCTCACGACCGCAGCCGCCACGCTTCTGCCCACGCCTTGGTCCGCAGGCCAAGCGTCTACCAAAATATCAACTAACCGTCCACACAAACATTGTGGAAAATCTAATAATAAAACGCAGCAATAATATTCAAAACATTGTTAAACTAAAGAGTAGTAAACACTGGTACAACATTCCATACAATAATACGGAAACCAAATATGGGAATAACTCAATGTAAAACTATAAACACTCGATTGACAACAATGTTCCCACACTGGCCATATCCAAATATGGTCAACCGCCCACACGGAGAAACTACATGAGAAATTAACACCAAAAGCCTCACACAATATAATGTAACTCAGGCACACTACAGCATGCTATAATATATATATAACATACAAAATCTTATATCATACAACTGGATGCTATATTAAAGAACAAGACAATAAAGTAATATGAGAATCAAGAGTAATGGCAGAATCCTAGTGAGATTCGTAACACTCTGCATCCCTCTTTTGAGCCGCTGCATCACTTTCTTAAGCCTCTGCATCCCATTCTTGAGACTCTGCATCTCTCTCTTGAACTCCTGCATCCCTCTCATGAGCCTTTGCATCCCTCTCTTGAGCCTTTGCATCACTCGCCTAAGCCTCTGCATCCCTCTCTTGAGCCTCACCATCACTCTCAAGAGTCTATGCATCCCTCTCATGTGCCTCTGCATCCCTCACTTTAGCATCTGCATCCCTCTCTTGAGACCCTGCATCCCTCTCTAGAGCCTGTGCATCCCTCTCTTGAGCCTCTGCATCCCTCTCTTGAGCCTGTGCATCACTCTCTTCAGCCTCTGCATCCCTTTCTTGAGCCTCTGCATCACTCTCTTGAGCCTCTGCATCACTCTCTTGAGCCTCTACATCCGTCTCTTGAGCCTCTGCAACACTCTCTTCCGCCTCTGCATCACTCTCTTAAGCCTCTGAATCCCTCTCTTGAGGCCTCTGCATCACTCTTTTGAGCCTCTGAATCACTCTCTTGAGTGTCTGCATCCCTCTCTTGAGCCTCTGCATCACTCTCTTGAGCCTCTGCATCCCTCTCTTGAGCCTCTGCATCACTCTCGTGAGCCTCTGCATCACTCTAACGGCCCTGCATCACTCTCTTGAGCCTCTGCATCACTCTCCTAAACCTCTGAATCCCTCTCTTGAGGCCTCTGCATCACTTTCTCGGCCCTGCATCACTCTCTTGATCCTCTGCATCACTCTCTTGAGCCTCTGCATCACTCTCTAGAGCCTCTGCATCACTCTCTACAGCCTCTGAATCACTCTCGTAAGCCTCTGCTTCCCTCTCTTGATCCTCTGCATCACTCTCTTGAGCCTCTGCATCACTCTCTTGAGCCTCTGCATCCCTCTCTTGAGTCTCTGCATCCCTCTCTTGACCCTCTGCATCCCTCTCTTGAACGTATTCATCACTCAATTGAGCCTCATCACTCAATTGCAAAGGCTCAGGAGAGGGATGCAGAGGCTCAAGAAAGGGATGCAGGGGCTCAGGAGAGGGATGCAGGGGCTCAGGAGAGTGATACAGAGGCTCAAGAGAGTGATTCAGAGGCTTACGAGAGTGATGCAGAGGCTTAAGAGAGTGATGCAGAGGCTCAAGAGAGTGAAGCAGAAGATGAAGAGAGGGAAGCAGAGGCTTAAGAGAGAGATGCAGGGAATGAAGAGAGGGATGCAGAGGCTCTAAAGAGTGATGCAGAGACTCAAGAGAGTGATGCAGAGGCTTACGTTAGTGATGCAGAGAATCAAGAGAGTGATGCAGAGGCTCGAGAGAGTTATGCAGAGGCCTCCAGAGAGGGATTCCGAGGCTTAAGGGAGTGTTGTAGAGGCTCAAGAGAGGGATGAAGAGACTGAAGAGAGTGATGCAGAGGATCAAGAGAGAGATACAAAGGCTCAAGAGAGTGATGGATCACATTTTGATGAGTGATGGAGTGAGAGGCGATGGATCACATTTTGCCCAAACCATCCCTGTAGTTTTCAAAATATCCCTCTTTTGAGCCTTCCGCATCACTTACTTAAGCCTCTTTCTTAAGAGGATCAAGAGAGTGATGCAGAGGCTTACGAGAGTGATGCAGAGGCTGAAGCGAGTGATGTAGAGGCTCAGGAGAGTGATGTAGAGGCTCTGGAGAGTGATGCATAGGCTGAATAGAGTGATGCAGAGGCTTAAGAGAGGGATGATGAGGCTCAAGAGAGGGATGTATAGGCTCAAGAGAGTGATGCAGAGGCTCAAGAGAGGGATGCAGAGGCTGAAGAGAGTGATGCAGATGCTCAAGAGAGGGATGCAGTGGCTCAAGAAATTGATTCAGAGGCCTACGAGAGTGATGCCGAGGCTTAAGAGAGTGATGCAGAGGCTTAAGAGAGGGATGCAGAGGCTCAAGAGGGGGATGCAGAGGCTCAAGAGAGGGATGCAATGGCTCAAGAGAGAAATGCAGAGGCTCAAGTGAGGGATATCTCTCTTGAACCTCTGCATCACTCTCAAGAGCCTCTGCATCCCTCTCTTGTGCCTCTTCATCCCTCACTTGTGCCTCTGCATCCCTACCTTGAGCATCTGCATCCCTCTCTTGAGCCTCTGCATCCGTCTCTTAAGCCTCTGCATCACTCTCTTAAGCCTCTGCTTCCTTCTCTTGATCCACTGCATCACTCACTTGAGCCTCTGCATCACTCTCTTGATCGTCTGCATCACTCTCTTGAGCCACTGCATCACTCTCTTGAGCCTCTCTATCACTCTCTTAAGCCTCTGCATCCCGCTCTTGAACCTCTGCATCACTCCCTTGAGCCTCTTCATCATTCTTTTGAGCCTCTGCATCACTCTCTTGAGTCTCTGCATCACTCTCTTAAGACTCTGCCTTTCTGTCTTCAGCCTCTGCATCACTCCCTTGAGCCTCTGCATCCCTCTCTGGAGCCTCAGCATCCCTCTCTTGAGCCTTTTGCAGCACTCTGTTGAGCCTCTGCATCACTCTCTTAAGCCTCAGCATCACTCTCTAGAGTCTCTGCATCACTCTCTTCAGCCTCTGCATCCGTATCTTGAGCCTTTGCGTCACTCTCTTAAGCCTCTGAATCCCTCTCTTGAGCCTCTGCATCACTGTCAAGTGCCTCTGCATCTTTCTCTTGTGCCTCTGCATCACTCACTTTAGCCTCTGCATCCCTCTCTTGACCCTCTGCATCCCTCTCATGAGCCTATTCATCACTCTCTTAAGCCTCTGCATCACTCTTTTAAGCCTCTGATGCACTCTCTTGAGCCTCTCTAACCCTCTCCTGAGCATCTGCTTCACTCTCTTAAGCGTCTGCATCAATCTCGTAAGCCTCTGCATCACTCTCTTAAGCCTCTGCATCACTCCCGTAAACCTCTGAATCACTCTCTTTAGCCTCTCCATCACACTCAAACACATAATTGATTAGATAATAACCATAAATACTTCATTTTCAATCATCTATTTGTTACTCGTTGAAATACTGAGTAAGATATTGAAAAGGGGAGAAGTTCGGTTTTTATTGCATATATCGACGTTTCAGCCAGAATAGAGCGGTTTTACGTGTACATCTCCTATCGGTAATATAAACGGAAAATCTGGAACATTTTAGTTAATTCTAATGAAAACACATTGATTTTTATCATTTGTATTGGAAACAACATTGTCATATGTCTTTTCTTGGATCTAAATAATATGAAACCTCGCTTTATGATTCGAAGTTAAATTCCTCAAATTTGGTATAATAGTGTCTTTTTTCACGTTTTTAATGTAGTTTGATATTACATAAATATATTCATTTTTACCAATATTTCGATACTATTTCATGTAGTATCACGATATGTGACTTGGCTTTCAAATCTCAGAATTTCGCATAATATTGCATTTTAAGCAAGTTTTCTTTCATTTTGTTTCGTACTAAAAATCATCGAATTTAGTAATATTTTGACGTTTATCATCCCCATTTTCTTTAATGTGATATAAACAAAATATCATCGAATTTGGCAATATTTTGCGTTTTTTCAACGTTTTTGTGAATTTTCAGTTTATTGTTATAAATTCATTATATATACGATAAAAATGATACTATTTCATGTAGTATCACGATATGTGATTTGGCCTTCATATCTCAGATTCTCGCCTAATATTGCATTTTAAGCAAGTTTTCTTGCATTTTGTTTCGTACTAAAAATCATCGAATTTAGTAATATTTTGACGTTTATCATCCCCCTTTTCCTTAATGTGATATAAACAAAATATCATTGAATTAGGCAATATTTTGCTGTTTTTCAACGTTTTTGTGAATTTCCAGTTTATTGTTATTAATGCATGATATATACGATAAAAATGAGACAAACACATAATTGATTAGATAATAACCTTAAATACTTCTTTTTCAATCATCTATTTGTTTCTCGTTTAAATACTGAGTAAGATATGGAAAATGGGAGAAGTTCGGTTTTTATTGCATATATCGACGTTTCAGCCGGATTAGAGCGGTTTTACGTGTACATCTTCCATCGGTAATATAAACGGAAAATCAGGAACATTTTAGTTCATTCTAATGAAAACACATTGATTTTTATCATTTGTATTGGAAACAACATTGTCATATGTCTATTATTGGATCTAAATAATACGAAACCTCGCTTTATGATTCGAAGTTATATTCCTCAAATTTGGTATAATAGTGTCTTTTTTCACGTTTTTGATGTAGTTTGATATTACATAAATATATTCATTTTTACCAATATTTTGATACTATTTCATGTAGTATCACGATATTTGATTTGGCCTTTAAATCTGAGAATTTCGCATAATATTGCATTTTAAGCAAGTTTTCTTGCATTTTGTTTCGTTTTCTTGCATTTTTGTTACCAGATTGAAGTGTAAACTTGACCTGTTTGTAAAATTATTTATATTGAAGATCATCTATTTGTTACTCGTTGAAATACTGAGTATGATATTGAAAAGGGGAGAAGTTCGGTTTTTATTGCATATATCGACGTTTCAGTCGGAATAGAACGGTTTTACATGTACATCTTCCATCGGTAATATAAACGGAAAATCAGGAACATTTTAGTTAATTCTAATGAAAACACATTGATTTTTATCATTTGTATTGGAAACAACATTGTCATATGTCTTTTCTTGGATCTAAATAATATGAAACCTTGCTTTATGATTCGAAGTTAAATTCCTCAAATTTGGTATAATAGTGTCTTTTTTCACGTTTTTGATGTAGTTTGATATTACATAAATATATTCATTTTTACCAATATTTTGATACTATTTCATGTAGTATCACGATATGTGACTTGGCTTTCAAATCTCAGAATTTCGCCTAATATTGCATTTTAAGCAAATTTTCTTGCATATTGCTTCGTACTAAAAATCACCGAATTTAGTAATATTTTGACGTTTATCATCCCCCTTTTACTTAATGTGATATAAACAAAATATCATCGAATTAGGCAATATTTTGCCGTTTTCAACGTTTTTGTGAATTTTCAGTTTATTGTTATAAATTCATTATATATTCGATAAAAATGAAGCAAACACGTAATTGATTAGAAATTAACCTTAAATACCTCATTTTCAATCAACTATTTGTTTCTCGTTAAAATACTAAGATATTGAAAAGGGGAGACTTACGGTTTTTATTGCATATATCGCCGTTTCAGCTGGAATTGAACGGTTTTACGTGTATTTACGTCTTCCGTCGGTATTATAATTGGAAAATCAGGAACATTTTAGGAAATTGTAATGAAAACACATTGATTTTTTCATTTGTATTGGAAACAACATTGTCATATGTCTTTTCTTGAATCTAAAAATTCCAAACCTCGCTTTATGATTCGAAGTTAAAATCCACAAATTTGGCATAATAGTGACTTTTTTCACGTTTTTCATGTAGTTTGATATTACGTAAATATATTCATTTTCTATCAATATTTCGATACTATTTCATGTAGTATCACGATATGTGATTTAGCCTTCAAATCTCAGAATTTCGCATAATATTGCATTTTAAGCAAGTTTTCTTGCATTTTGTTTCGTACTAAAAATCATCGAATTTTCTAATATTGTGACGTTTATCGTCCCCCTTTTCTTTATTGTGATATAAACAAAATATCATCGAATTAGGCAATATTTTGCTGTTTTTCAACGTTTTTGTGAATTTCCAGTTTATTGTTACTAATTCATTATAAATACGATAAAAATGAGACAAACACATAATTGATTAGATAATAACCTTAAATACTTCATTTTCAATCACCTATTTGTTTCTCGTTGAAATACTGAGTAAGGGGAGAAAACACATTGCTTTGGAAAATGGGAGAAGTTCGGTTTTTATTGCATATATCGACGTTTCAGCCGGAATAGAGCGGTTTTACGTGTACATCTTCCATCGGTAATATAAACGGAAAATCAGGAACATTTTAGTCAAATCTAATAAAAACACATTGATTTTTATCATATGTATTGGAAACAACATTGTCATATGTCTTTTCTTGGATCTAAATAATACGAAACCTCGCTTTATGATTCGAAGTTAAAATCCACAAATTTGGCGTAATAGTGACTTTTTTCACGTTTTTTATGTAGTTTGATATTACGTAAGTATATTCATTTTTACCAATATTTCGATACTATTTCATGTAGTATCACGATATATGATTTGGCCTTCATATCTCAGATTTTTTAATAATATTGCATTTTAGGCAAGTTTTCTTGCATTTTGTTTCGTCATCATCGAGTTTAGCAATATTTTGACGTTTATCATCCCCTCTTCCTTTATGTGATTTAAACAAAATATCATCGAATTAGGCAATATTTTGCCTTTTTTCAACGTTTTTGTGTTTATTCAGTTCAGTTTATTGTTATTAATTCTTCAGTTTATTGTTATTAATTCATGAAATATACGATAAAAATGGGGCAAACACATAATTGATTAGATAATGACCTTAAATACTTCATTTTCAATCATCTATTTGTTTCTCGTTGAAATACTGAGTAAGATATGGAAAAGGGGAGAAGTTCGGTTTTTATTGCATATACCGACGTTTCAGCCGGAATAGAGCAGTTTTACATGTACATCTTCCATCGGTAATATAAACGGAAAATCAGGAACATTTTAGTCAATTCTAATGAAAACACATTGATTTTTATCATTTGTATTGGAAACAACATTGTCATATGTCTTTTCTTGGATCTAAATAATACGAAACCTCGCTTTATGATTCGAAGTTAAAATCCTCAAATTTGGTATAATAATAACTTTTTTCACGTTCTTCATGTAGTTTGATATTACGTAAATATATTCATTTTTACCAATATTTCGATACTATTTCATGTAGTATCACGATATGTGATTTGGCCTCAATATCTCAGATTTTCGCATAATATTGCATTTTAAGCAAGTTTTCTTGCATTTTGTTTCGTACTAAACATCATCGAATTTAGCAATATTTTGACGTTTATCATCCCCTTTTCCTTTATGTGATTTAAACAAAATATCATCGAATTATGCAATATTTTGCCGTTTTTCAACGTTTTTGTGAATTTTCAGTTTATTGTTGTTAATTAATTATATATACGATAAAAATGATGCAAACACGTAATTGATTAGAAATTAACCATAAATACCTCATTTTCAATCAACTATTTGTTTCTCGTTAAAATACTGAGTAAGATATTGAAAAGGGGAGAAATTCGGTTTTTATTGCATATATCGACGTTTCAGCCGGAATAGAGCGCTTTTACGTATACATCTTCCATCGGTAATATAATCGGAAAATCAGGAACATTTTAGTTAATTCTAATGAAAACACATTGATTTTTATCATTTGTATTGGAAACAACATTGTCATATGTATTTTCTTGGATCTAAATAATACGAAACCTCGCTTTATGATTCGAAGTTAAAATCCTCAAATTTGGTATAATAGTGACTTTTTTCACGTTTTTCATGTAGTTTGATATTACGTTAATATATTCATTTTTACCAATATTTCGATACTCTTTCATGTAGTATTACGATATGTGATTTGGCCTTCATATCTCAGATTTTCGCATAATATTGCATTTTAAGCAAGTTTTCTTGCATTGTGTTTCGTACTAAACATCATCGAATTTAGCAATATTTTGACGTTTATAATCCCCTTTTCCTGTAAGTGATTTAAACAAAATATCATCGAATTAGGCAATATTTTGCCGTTTTTAAATGTTTTTGTGAATTTCCAGTTTATTTGTATTAATTCATTAAATATACGATAAAAATGATACACACACGTAATTGATTTGATAATAACCTTAAATACTTAATTTTCAATCATCTATTTGTTTCTCGTTGAAATACTGAGTAAGATATTGAAAAGGGGAGAAGTTCGGTTTTTATTGCATATATCGACGTTTCAACCGGAATAGAGTGGTTTAACGTATACATCTTCCATCGGTAATATAAACGGAAAATCAGGAACATTTTAGATAATTCTAATGAAAACACATTGATTTTTATTTTTTGTATTGGAAACAACATTGTCATATGTCTTTTCTTGCATCTAAATAATACGAAACGTCGCTTTATGATTTGAAGTTAAAATCCTCAAATTTGGTATAATAGTGACTTTTTTCACGTTTTTCATGTAGTTTGATATTACGTAAATATATTCATTTTTACCAATATTTCGATACTATTTCATGTAGTATCACGATATGTGATTTGGCCTCAATATCTCAAATTTTCGCATAATATTGCATTCTAAGCAAGTTTTCTTGCATTTTGTTTCGTACTAAACATCATCGAATTTAGCAATATTTTGACGTTTATCATCCCCTTTTTCTTTATGTGATTTAAACAAAATATCATCGAATTATGCAATATTTTGCCGTTTTTCAACGTTTTTGTGAATTTTCAGTTTATTGTTGTTAATTAATTAAATATACGATAAAAATTATGCAAACACGTAATTGATTAGAAATTAACCATAAATACCTCATTTTCAATCAACTATTTGTTTCTCGTTAAAATACTGAGTAAGATATTGAAAAGGGGAGAAGTTCGGTTTTTATTGCATATATCGACGTTTCAGCCGGAATAGAGCAGTTTTACGTATACATCTTCCATCGGTAATATAAACGGAAAATCAGGAACATTTTAGTTAATTCTAATGAAAACACATTGATTTTTATCATTTGTATTGGAAACAACATTGTCATATGTCTTTTCTTGGATCTAAATAATACGACACGTCGCTTTATGATTCGAAGTTAAAATCCTCAAATTTGGTATAAAAGTGACTTTTTTCACGTTTTTCATGTAGTTTGATATTACGTAAATATATTCATTTATACCAATATTTCGATACTATTTCATGTAGTATCACGATATGTGATTTGGCCTCAATATCTCAGATTTTCGCATAATATTGCATTTTAAGCAAGTTTTCTTGCATTTTGTTTCGTACTAAACATCATCGAATTTAGCAATATTTTGACGTTTATAATCCCCTTTTCCTGTAAGTGATTTAAACAAAATATCATCGAATTAGGCAATATTTTGCCGTTTTTAAATGTTTTTGTGAATTTCCAGTTTATTTGTATTAATTCATTAAATATACGATAAAAATGATACACACACGTAATTGATTTGATAATAACCTTAAATACTTCATTTTCAATCATCTATTTCTTTCTCGTTGAAATACTGAGTAAGATATTGAAAAGGGGAGAAGTTCGGTTTTTATTGCATATATCGACGTTTCAACCGGAATAGAGTGGTTTAACGTATACATCTTCCATCGGTAATATAAACGGAAAATCAGGAACATTTTAGATAATTCTAATGAAAACACATTGATTTTTATTTTTTGTATTGGAAACAACATTGTCATATGTCTTTTCTTGCATCTAAATAATACGAAACGTCGCTTTATGATTTGAAGTTAAAATCCTCAAATTTGGTATAATAGTGACTTTTTTCACGTTTTTCATGTAGTTTGATATTACGTAAATATATTCATTTTTACCAATATTTCGATACTATTTCATGTAGTATCACGATATGTGATTTGGCCTCAATATCTCAGATTTTCGCATAATATTGCATTTTAAGCAAGTTTTCTTGCATTTTGTTTCGTACTAAACATCATCGAATTTAGCAATATTTTGACGTTTATCATCCCCTTTTCCTTTATGTGATTTAAACAAAATATCATCGAATTATGCAATATTTTGCCGTTTTTCAACGTTTTTGTGAATTTTCAGTTTATTGTTGTTAATTAATTATATATACGATAAAAATGATGCAAACACGTAATTGATTAGAAATTAACCATAAATACCTCATTTTCAATCAACTATTTGTTTCTCGTTAAAATACTGAGTAAGATATTGAAAAGGGGAGAAATTCGGTTTTTATTGCATATATCGACGTTTCAGCCGGAATAGAGCGCTTTTACGTATACATCTTCCATCGGTAATATAATCGGAAAATCAGGAACATTTTAGTTAATTCTAATGAAAACACATTGATTTTTATCATTTGTATTGGAAACAACATTGTCATATGTATTTTCTTGGATCTAAATAATACGAAACCTCGCTTTATGATTTGAAGTTAAAATCCTCAAATTTGGTATAATAGTGACTTTTTTCACGTTTTTCATGTAGTTTGATATTACGTTAATATATTCATTTTTACCAATATTTCGATACTCTTTCATGTAGTATCACGATATGTGATTTGGCCTTCATATCTCAGATTTTCGCATAATATTGCATTTTAAGCAAGTTTTCTTGCATTGTGTTTCGTACTAAACATCATCGAATTTAGCAATATTTTGACGTTTATAATCCCCTTTTCCTGTAAGTGATTTAAACAAAATATCATCGAATTAGGCAATATTTTGCCGTTTTTAAATGTTTTTGTGAATTTCCAGTTTATTTGTATTAATTCATTAAATATACGATAAAAATGATACACACACGTAATTGATTTGATAATAACCTTAAATACTTCATTTTCAATCATCTATTTGTTTCTCGTTGAAATACTGAGTAAGATATTGAAAAGGGGAGAAGTTCGGTTTTTATTGCATATATCGACGTTTCAACCGGAATAGAGTGGTTTAACGTATACATCTTCCATCGGTAATATAAACGGAAAATCAGGAACATTTTAGATAATTCTAATGAAAACACATTGATTTTTATTTTTTGTATTGGAAACAACATTGTCATATGTCTTTTCTTGCATCTAAATAATACGAAACGTCGCTTTATGATTTGAAGTTAAAATCCTGAAATTTGGTATAATAGTGACTTTTTTCACGTTTTTCATGTAGTTTGATATTACGTAAATATATTCATTTTTACCAATATTTCGATACTATTTCATGTAGTATCAAGATATGTGATTTGGCCTCAATATCTCAGATTTTCGCATAATATTGCATTTTAAGCAAGTTTTCTTGCATTTTGTTTCGTACTAAACATCATCGAATTTAGCAATATTTTGACGTTTATTATCCCCTTTTCCTTTATGTGATTTAAACAAAATATCATCGAATTATGCAATATTTTGCCGTTTTTCAACGTTTTTGTGAATTTTCAGTTTATTGTTGTTAATTGATTATATATACGATAAAAATGATGCAAACACGTTATTGATTAGAAATTAACGATAAATACCTCATTTTCAATCAACTATTTGCTTCTCGTTAAAATACTGAGTAAGATATTGAAAAGGGGAGAAATTCGGTTTTTATTGCATATATCGACGTTTCTGCCGGAATAGAGCGCTTTTACGTATACATCTTCCATCGGTAATATAATCGGAAAATCAGGAACATTTTAGTTAATTCTAATGAAAACAAATTGATTTTTATCATTTGTATTGGAAACAACATTGTCATATGTATTTTCTTGGATCTAAATAATACGAAACCTCGCTTTATGATTCGAAGTTAAAATCCTCAAATTTGGTATAATAGTGACTTTTTTCACGTTTTTCATGTAGTTTGATATTACGTTAATATATTCATTTTTACCAATATTTCGATACTCTTTCATGTAGTATCACGATATGTGATTTGGCCTTCATATCTCAGATTTTCGCATAATATTGCATTTTAAGCAAGTTTTCTTGCATTGTGTTTCGTACTAAACATCATCGAATTTAGCAATATTTTGACGTTTATAATCCCCTTTTCCTGTAAGTGATTTAAACAAAATATCATCGAATTAGGCAATATTTTGCCGTTTTTAAATGTTTTTGTGAATTTCCAGTTTATTTGTATTAATTCATTAAATATACGATAAAAATGATACACACACGTAATTGATTTGATAATAACCTTAAATACTTCATTTTCAATCATCTATTTGTTTCTCGTTGAAATACTGAGTAAGATATTGAAAAGGGGAGAAGTTCGGTTTTTATTGCATATATCGACGTTTCAACCGGAATAGAGTGGTTTAACGTATACATCTTCCATCGGTAATATAAACGGAAAATCAGGAACATTTTAGATAATTCTAATGAAAACACATTGATTTTTATTTTTTGTATTGGAAACAACATTGTCATATGTCTTTTCTTGCATCTAAATAATACGAAACGTCGCTTTATGATTTGAAGTTAAAATCCTCAAATTTGGTATAATAGTGACTTTTTTCACGTTTTTCATGTAGTTTGATATTACGTAAATATATTCATTTTTACCAATATTTCGATACTATTTCATGTACTATCACGATATGTGATTTGGCCTCAATATCTCAGATTTTCGCATAATATTGTATTTTAAGCAAGTTTTCTTGCATTTTGTTTCGTACTAAACATCATCGAATTTAGCAATATTTTGACGTTTATTATCCCCTTTTCCTTTATGTGATTTAAACAAAATATCATCGAATTATGCAATATTTTGCCGTTTTTCAACGTTTTTGTGAATTTTCAGTTTATTGTTGTTAATTGATTATATATACGATAAAAATGATGCAAACACGTAATTGATTAGAAATTAACCATAAATACCTCATTTTCAATCAACTATTTGTTTCTCGTTAAAATACTGAGTAAGATATTGAAAAGGGGAGAAGTACGGTTTTTATTGCATATATCGACGTTTCAGCCGGAATAGAGCGCTTTTACGTATACATCTTCCATCGGTAATATAATCGGAAAATCAGGAACATTTTAGTTAATTCTAATGAAAACACATTGATTTTTATCATTTGTATTGGAAACAACATTGTCATATGTCTTTTCTTGGATCTAAATAATACGAAACCTCGCTTTATGATTCGAAGTTAAAATCCTCAAATTTGGTATAATAGTGACTTTTTTCACGTTTTTCATGTAGTTTGATATTACGTTAATATATTCATTTTTACCAATATTTCGATACTCTTTCATGTAGTATCACGATATGTGATTTGGCCTTCATATCTCAGATTTTCGCATAATATTGCATTTTAAGCAAGTTTTCTTGCATTGTGTTTCGTACTAAACATCATCGAATTTAGCAATATTTTGACGTTTATAATCCCCTTTTCCTGTAAGTGATTTAAACAAAATATCATCGAATTAGGCAATATTTTGCCGTTTTTAAATGTTTTTGTGAATTTCCAGTTTATTTGTATTAATTCATTAAATATACGATAAAAATGATACACACACGTAATTGATTTGATAATAACCTTAAATACTTCATTTTCAATCATCTATTTGTTTCTCGTTGAAATACTGAGTAAGATATTGAAAAGGGGAGAAGTTCGGTTTTTATTGCATATATCGACGTTTCAACCGGAATAGAGTGGTTTAACGTATACATCTTCCATCGGTAATATAAACGGAAAATCAGGAACATTTTAGATAATTCTAATGAAAACACATTGATTTTTATTTTTTGTATTGGAAACAACATTGTCATATGTCTTTTCTTACATCTAAATAATACGAAACGTCGCTTTATGATTTGAAGTTAAAATCCTCAAATTTGGTATAATAGTGACTTTTTTCACGTTTTTCATGTAGTTTGATATTACGTAAATATATTCATTTATACAATATTTCGATACTATTTCATGTAGTATCACGATATGTGATTTGGCCTCCATATCTCAGATTTTCGCATAATATTGCATTTTAAGCAAGTTTTCTTGCATTTTGTTTCGTACTAAACATCATCGAATTTAGCAATATTTTGACGTTTATCATCCCCTTTTCCTTTATGTGATTTAAACAAAATATCATCGAATTATGCAATATTTTGCCGTTTTTCAACGTTTTTGTGAATTTTCAGTTTATTGTTGTTAATTAATTAAATATACGATAAAAATGATGCAAACACGTAATTGATTAGAAATTAACCATAAATACCTCATTTTCAATCAACTATTTGTTTCTCGTTAAAATACTGAGTAAGATATTGAAAAGGGGAGAAGTTCGGTTTTTATTGCATATATCGATGTTTCAGCCGGAATAGAGCAGTTTTACGTATACATCTTCCATCGGTAATATAAACGGAAAATCAGGAACATTTTAGTTAATTCTAATGAAAACACATTGATTTTTATCATTTGTATTGGAAACAACATTGTCATATGTCTTTTCTTGGATATAAATAATACGACACGTCGCTTTATGATTCGAAGTTAAAATCCTCAAATTTGGTATAATAGTGACTTTTTTCACGTTTTTCATGTAGTTTGATATTACGTAAATATATTCATTTATACAATATTTCGATACTATTTCATGTAGTATCACGATATGTGATTTGGCCTCCATATCTCAGATTTTCGCATAATATTGCATTTTAAGCAAGTTTTCTTGCATTTTGTTTCGTACTAAACATCATCGAATTTAGCAATATTTTGACGTTTATCATCCCCTTTTCCTTTATGTGATTTAAACAAAATATCATCGAATTATGCAATATTTTGCCGTTTTTCAACGTTTTTGTGAATTTTCAGTTTATTGTTGTTAATTAATTAAATATACGATAAAAATGATGCAAACACGTAATTGATTAGAAATTAACGATAAATACCTCATTTTCAATCAACTATTTGCTTCTCGTTAAAATACTGAGTAAGATATTGAAAAGGGGAGAAGTTCGGTTTTTATTGCATATATCGACGTTTCAGCCGGAATAGAGCGCTTTTACGTATACATCTTCCATCGGTAATATAATCGGAAAATCAGGAACATTTTAGTTAATTCTAATGAAAACCCATTGATATTTATCATTTGTATTGGAAACAACATTGTCATATGTCTTTTCTTGGATCTAAATAATACGAAACCTCGCTTTATGATTCGAAGTTAAAATCCTCAAATTTGGTATAATAGTGATTTTTTTAACGTTTTTCATGTAGTTTGATATTACGTTAATATATTCATTTTTACCAATATTTCGATACTCTTTCATGTAGTATCACGATATGTGATTTGGCCTTCATATCTCAGATTTTCGCATAATATTGCATTTTAAGCAAGTTTTCTTGCATTGTGTTTCGTACTAAACATCATCGAATTTAGCAATATTTTGACGTTTATAATCCCCTTTTCCTGTAAGTGATTTAAACAAAATATCATCGAATTAGGCAATATTTTGCCGTTTTTAAATGTTTTTGTGAATTTCCAGTTTATTTGTATTAATTCATTAAATATACGATAAAAATGATACACACACGTAATTGATTTGATAATAACCTTAAATACTTCATTTTCAATCATCTATTTGTTTCTCGTTGAAATACTGAGTAAGATATTGAAAAGGGGAGAAGTTCGGTTTTTATTGCATATATCGACGTTTCAACCGGAATAGAGTGGTTTAACGTATACATCTTCCATCGGTAATATAAACGGAAAATCAGGAACATTTTAGATAATTCTAATGAAAACACATTGATTTTTATTTTTTGTATTGGAAACAACATTGTCATATGTCTTTTCTTGCATCTAAATAATACGACACGTCGCTTTATGATTTGAAGTTAAAATCCTCAAATTTGGTATAATAGTGACTTTTTTCACGTTTTTCATGTAGTTTGATATTACGTAAATATATTCATTTTTACCAATATTTCGATACTATTTCATGTAGTATCACGATATGTGATTTGGCCTCCATATCTCAGATTTTCGCATAATATTGCATTTTAAGCAAGTTTTCTTGCATTTTGTTTCGTACTAAACATCATCGAATTTAGCAATATTTTGACGTTTATCATCCCCTTTTCCTTTATGTGATTTAAACAAAATATCATCGAATTATGCAATATTTTGCCGTTTTTCGACGTTTTTGTGAATTTTCAGTTTATTGTTGTTAATTAATTAAATATACGATAAAAATGATGCAAACACGTAATTGATTAGAAATTAACGATAAATACCTCATTTTCAATCAACTATTTGCTTCTCGTTAAAATACTGAGTAAGATATTGAAAAGGGGAGAAATTCGGTTTTTATTGCATATATCGACGTTTCAGCCGGAATAGAGCGCTTTTACGTATACATCTTCCATCGGTAATATAATCGGAAAATCAGGAACATTTTAGTTAATTCTAATGAAAACACATTGATTTTTATCATTTGTATTGGAA
The DNA here is from genome assembly GCF_040958095.1 of Procambarus clarkii. Classification (NCBI taxonomy): domain Eukaryota; kingdom Metazoa; phylum Arthropoda; class Malacostraca; order Decapoda; family Cambaridae; genus Procambarus; species Procambarus clarkii. The sequence continues at coordinate 44,570,120 of NC_091178.1, read as the reverse complement.
ACAACATTGTCATATGTATTTTCTTGGATCTAAATAAAACGAAACCTCGCTTTATGATTCGAAGTTAAAATCCTCAAATTTGGTATAATAGTGACTTTTTTCACGTTTTTCATGTAGTTTGATATTACGTTAATATATTCATTTTTACCAATATTTCGATACTCTTAATATTTTGCCGTTTTTAAATGTTTTTGTGAATTTCCAGTTTATTTGTATTAATTCATTAAATATACGATAAAAATGATACACACACGTAATTGATTTGATAATAACCTTAAATACTTCATTTTCAATCATCTATTTGTTTCTCGTTGAAATACTGAGTAAGATATTGAAAAGGGGAGAAGTTCGGTTTTTATTGCATATATCGACGTTTCAACCGGAATAGAGTGGTTTAACGTATACATCTTCCATCGGTAATATAAACGGAAAATCAGGAACATTTTAGATAATTCTAATGAAAACACATTTATTTTTATTTTTTGTATTGGAAACAACATTGTCATATGTCTTTTCTTGCATCTAAATAATACGAAACGTCGCTTTATGATTTGAAGTTAAAATCCTCAAATTTGGTATAATAGTGACTTTTTTCACGTTTTTCATGTAGTTTGATATTACGTAAATATATTCATTTTTACCAATATTTCGATACTATTTCATGTAGTATCACGATATGTGATTTGGCCTCCATATCTCAGATTTTCGCATAATATTGCATTTTAAGCAAGTTTTCTTGCATTTTGTTTCGTACTAAACATCATCGAATTTAGCAATATTTTGACGTTTATCATCCCCTTTTCCTTTATGTGATTTAAACAAAATATCATCGAATTATGCAATATTTTGCCGTTTTTCGACGTTTTTGTGAATTTTCAGTTTATTGTTGTTAATTAATTAAATATACGATAAAAATGATGCAAACACGTAATTGATTAGAAATTAACGATAAATACCTCATTTTCAATCAACTATTTGCTTCTCGTTAAAATACTGAGTAAGATATTGAAAAGGGGAGAAATTCGGTTTTTATTGCATATATCGACGTTTCAGCCGGAATAGAGCGCTTTTACGTATACATCTTCCATCGGTAATATAATCGGAAAATCAGGAACATTTTAGTTAATTCTAATGAAAACACATTGATTTTTATCATTTGTATTGGAAACAACATTGTCATATGTATTTTCTTGGATCTAAATAAAACGAAACCTCGCTTTATGATTCGAAGTTAAAATCCTCAAATTTGGTATAATAGTGACTTTTTTCACGTTTTTCATGTAGTTTGATATTACGTTAATATATTCATTTTTACCAATATTTCGATACTCTTAATATTTTGCCGTTTTTAAATGTTTTTGTGAATTTCCAGTTTATTTGTATTAATTCATTAAATATACGATAAAAATGATACACACACGTAATTGATTTGATAATAACCTTAAATACTTCATTTTCAATCATCTATTTGTTTCTCGTTGAAATACTGAGTAAGATATTGAAAAGGGGAGAAGTTCGGTTTTTATTGCATATATCGACGTTTCAACCGGAATAGAGTGGTTTAACGTATACATCTTCCATCGGTAATATAAACGGAAAATCAGGAACATTTTAGATAATTCTAATGAAAACACATTTATTTTTATTTTTTGTATTGGAAACAACATTGTCATATGTCTTTTCTTGCATCTAAATAATACGAAACGTCGCTTTATGATTTGAAGTTAAAATCCTCAAATTTGGTATAATAGTGACTTTTTTCACGTTTTTCATGTAGTTTGATATTACGTAAATATATTCATTTTTACCAATATTTCGATACTATTTCATGTAGTATCACGATATGTGATTTGGCCTCCATATCTCAGATTTTCGCATAATATTGCATTTTAAGCAAGTTTTCTTGCATTTTGTTTCGTACTAAACATCATCGAATTTAGCAATATTTTGACGTTTATCATCCCCTTTTCCTTTATGTGATTTAAACAAAATATCATCGAATTATGCAATATTTTGCCGTTTTTCGACGTTTTTGTGAATTTTCAGTTTATTGTTGTTAATTAATTAAATATACGATAAAAATGATGCAAACACGTAATTGATTAGAAATTAACGATAAATACCTCATTTTCAATCAACTATTTGCTTCTCGTTAAAATACTGAGTAAGATATTGAAAAGGGGAGAAATTCGGTTTTTATTGCATATATCGACGTTTCAGCCGGAATAGAGCGCTTTTACGTATACATCTTCCATCGGTAATATAATCGGAAAATCAGGAACATTTTAGTTAATTCTAATGAAAACACATTGATTTTTATCATTTGTATTGGAAACAACATTGTCATATGTATTTTCTTGGATCTAAATAAAACGAAACCTCGCTTTATGATTCGAAGTTAAAATCCTCAAATTTGGTATAATAGTGACTTTTTTCACGTTTTTCATGTAGTTTGATATTACGTTAATATATTCATTTTTACCAATATTTCGATACTCTTAATATTTTGCCGTTTTTAAATGTTTTTGTGAATTTCCAGTTTATTTGTATTAATTCATTAAATATACGATAAAAATGATACACACACGTAATTGATTTGATAATAACCTTAAATACTTCATTTTCAATCATCTATTTGTTTCTCGTTGAAATACTGAGTAAGATATTGAAAAGGGGAGAAGTTCGGTTTTTATTGCATATATCGACGTTTCAACCGGAATAGAGTGGTTTAACGTATACATCTTCCATCGGTAATATAAACGGAAAATCAGGAACATTTTAGATAATTCTAATGAAAACACATTTATTTTTATTTTTTGTATTGGAAACAACATTGTCATATGTCTTTTCTTGCATCTAAATAATACGAAACGTCGCTTTATGATTTGAAGTTAAAATCCTCAAATTTGGTATAATAGTGACTTTTTTCACGTTTTTCATGTAGTTTGATATTACGTAAATATATTCATTTTTACCAATATTTCGATACTATTTCATGTAGTATCACGATATGTGATTTGGCCTCCATATCTCAGATTTTCGCATAATATTGAATTTTAAGCAAGTTTTCTTGCATTTTGTTTCGTACTAAACATCATCGAATTTAGCAATATTTTGACGTTTATCATCCCCTTTTCCTTTATGTGATTTAAACAAAATATCATCGAATTATGCAATATTTTGCCGTTTTTCAACGTTTTTGTGAATTTTCAGTTTATTGTTGTTAATTGATTATATATACGATAAAAATGATGCAAACACGTAATTGATTAGAAATTAACCATAAATACCTCATTTTCAATCAACTATTTGTTTCTCGTTAAAATACTGAGTAAGATATTGAAAAGGGGAGAAGTACGGTTTTTATTGCATATATCGACGTTTCAGCCGGAATAGAGCGCTTTTACGTATACATCTTCCATCGGTAATATAATCGGAAAATCAGGAACATTTTAGTTAATTCTAATGAAAACACATTGATTTTCATCATTTGTATTGGAAACAACATTGTCATATGTCTTTTCTTGGATCTAAATAATACGAAACCTCGCTTTATGATTCGAAGTTAAAATCCTCAAATTTGGTATAATAGTGACTTTTTTCACGTTTTTCATGTAGTTTGATATTACGTTAATATATTCATTTTTACCAATATTTCGATACTCTTTCATGTAGTATCACGATATGTGATTTGGCCTTCATATCTCAGATTTTCGCATAATATTGCATTTTAAGCAAGTTTTCTTGCATTGTGTTTCGTACTAAACATCATCGAATTTAGCAATATTTTGACGTTTATAATCCCCTTTTCCTGTAAGTGATTTAAACAAAATATCATCGAATTAGGCAATATTTTGCCGTTTTTAAATGTTTTTGTGAATTTCCAGTTTATTTGTATTAATTCATTAAATATACGATAAAAATGATACACACACGTAATTGATTTGATAATAACCTTAAATACTTCATTTTCAATCATCTATTTGTTTCTCATTGAAATACTGAGTAAGATATTGAAAAGGGGAGAAGTTCGGTTTTTATTGCATATATCGACGTTTCAACCGGAATAGAGTGGTTTAACGTATACATCTTCCATCGGTAATATAAACGGAAAATCAGGAACATTTTAGATAATTCTAATGAAAACACATTGATTTTTATTTTTTGTATTGGAAACAACATTGTCATATGTCTTTTCTTACATCTAAATAATACGAAACGTCGCTTTATGATTTGAAGTTAAAATCCTCAAATTTGGTATAATAGTGACTTTTTTCACGTTTTTCATGTAGTTTGATATTACGTAAATAAATTCATTTTTACCAATATTTCGATACTATTTCATGTAGTATCACGATATGTGATTTGGCCTCAATATCTCAGATTTTCGAATAATATTGCGTTTTAAGCAAGTTTTCTTGCATTTTGTTTCGTACTAAACATCATCGAATTTAGCAATATTTTGACGTTTATCATCCCCTTTTCCTTTATGTGATTTAAACAAAACATCATCGAATTATGCAATATTTTGCCGTTTTTCAACGTTTTTGTGAATTTTCAGTTTATTGTTGTTAATTAATTAAATATACGATAAAAATGATGCAAACACGTAATTGATTAGAAATTAACCATAAATACCTCATTTTCAATCAACTATTTGTTTCTCGTTAAAATACTGAGTAAGATATTGAAAAGGGGAGAAGTTCGGTTTTTATTGCATATATCGACGTTTCAGCCGGAATAGAGCAGTTTTACGTATACATCTTCCATCGGTAATATAAACGGAAAATCAGGAACATTTTAGTTAATTCTAATGAAAACACATTGATTTTTATCATTTGTATTGGAAACAACATTGTCATATGTCTTTTCTTGGATATAAATAATACGACACGTCGCTTTATGATTCGAAGTTAAAATCCTCAAATTTGGTATAATAGTGACTTTTTTCACGTTTTTCATGTAGTTTGATATTACGTAAATATATTCATTTATACAATATTTCGATACTATTTCATGTAGTATCACGATATGTGATTTGGCCTCCATATCTCAGATTTTCGCATAATATTGCATTTTAAGCAAGTTTTCTTGCATTTTGTTTCGTACTAAACATCATCGAATTTAGCAATATTTTGACGTTTATCATCCCCTTTTCCTTTATGTGATTTAAACAAAATATCATCGAATTATGCAATATTTTGCCGTTTTTCAACGTTTTTGTGAATTTTCAGTTTATTGTTGTTAATTAATTAAATATACGATAAAAATGATGCAAACACGTAATTGATTAGAAATTAACGATAAATACCTCATTTTCAATCAACTATTTGCTTCTCGTTAAAATACTGAGTAAGATATTGAAAAGGGGAGAAGTTCGGTTTTTATTGCATATATCGACGTTTCAGCCGGAATAGAGCGCTTTTACAAATACATCTTCCATCGGTAATATAATCGGAAAATCAGGAACATTTTAGTTAATTCTAATGAAAACACATTGATTTTCATCATTTGTATTGGAAACAACATTGTCATATGTCTTTTCTTGGATCTAAATAATACGAAACCTCGCTTTATGATTCGAAGTTAAAATCCTCAAATTTGGTATAATAGTGACTTTTTTCACGTTTTTCATGTAGTTTGATATTACGTTAATATATTCATTTTTACCAATATTTCGATACTCTTTCATGTAGTATCACGATATGTGATTTGGCCTTCATATCTCAGATTTTCGCATAATATTGCATTTTAAGCAAGTTTTCTTGCATTGTGTTTCGTACTAAACATCATCGAATTTAGCAATATTTTGACGTTTATAATCCCCTTTTCCTGTAAGTGATTTAAACAAAATATCATCGAATTAGGCAATATTTTGCCGTTTTTAAATGTTTTTGTGAATTTCCAGTTTATTTGTATTAATTCATTAAATATACGATAAAAATGATACACACACGTAATTGATTTGATAATAACCTTAAATACTTCATTTTCAATCATCTATTTGTTTCTCATTGAAATACTGAGTAAGATATTGAAAAGGGGAGAAGTTCGGTTTTTATTGCATATATCGACGTTTCAACCGGAATAGAGTGGTTTAACGTATACATCTTCCATCGGTAATATAAACGGAAAATCAGGAACATTTTAGATAATTCTAATGAAAACACATTGATTTTTATTTTTTGTATTGGAAACAACATTGTCATATGTCTTTTCTTACATCTAAATAATACGAAACGTCGCTTTATGATTTGAAGTTAAAATCCTCAAATTTGGTATAATAGTGACTTTTTTCACGTTTTTCATGTAGTTTGATATTACGTAAATAAATTCATTTTTACCAATATTTCGATACTATTTCATGTAGTATCACGATATGTGATTTGGCCTCAATATCTCAGATTTTCGAATAATATTGCGTTTTAAGCAAGTTTTCTTGCATTTTGTTTCGTACTAAACATCATCGAATTTAGCAATATTTTGACGTTTATCATCCCCTTTTCCTTTATGTGATTTAAACAAAATATCATCGAATTATGCAATATTTTGCCGTTTTTCAACGTTTTTGTGAATTTTCAGTTTATTGTTGTTAATTAATTAAATATACGATAAAAATGATGCAAACACGTAATTGATTAGAAATTAACCATAAATACCTCATTTTCAATCAACTATTTGTTTCTCGTTAAAATACTGAGTAAGATATTGAAAAGGGGAGAAGTTCGGTTTTTATTGCATATATCGACGTTTCAGCCGGAATAGAGCAGTTTTACGTATACATCTTCCATCGGTAATATAAACGGAAAATCAGGAACATTTTAGTTAATTCTAATGAAAACACATTGATTTTTATCATTTGTATTGGAAACAACATTGTCATATGTCTTTTCTTGGATATAAATAATACGACACGTCGCTTTATGATTCGAAGTTAAAATCCTCAAATTTGGTATAATAGTGACTTTTTTCACGTTTTTCATGTAGTTTGATATTACGTAAATATATTCATTTATACAATATTTCGATACTATTTCATGTAGTATCACGATATGTGATTTGGCCTCCATATCTCAGATTTTCGCATAATATTGCATTTTAAGCAAGTTTTCTTGCATTTTGTTTCGTACTAAACATCATCGAATTTAGCAATATTTTGACGTTTATCATCCCCTTTTCCTTTATGTGATTTAAACAAAATATCATCGAATTATGCAATATTTTGCCGTTTTTCAACGTTTTTGTGAATTTTCAGTTTATTGTTGTTAATTAATTAAATATACGATAAAAATGATGCAAACACGTAATTGATTAGAAATTAACGATAAATACCTCATTTTCAATCAACTATTTGCTTCTCGTTAAAATACTGAGTAAGATATTGAAAAGGGGAGAAGTTCGGTTTTTATTGCATATATCGACGTTTCAGCCGGAATAGAGCGCTTTTACAAATACATCTTCCATCGGTAATATAATCGGAAAATCAGGAACATTTTAGTTAATTCTAATGAAAACACATTGATATTTATCATTTGTATTGGAAACAACATTGTCATATATCTTTTCTTGGATCTAAATAATACGAAACCTCGCTTTATGATTCGAAGTTAAAATCCTCAAATTTGGTATAATAGTGATTTTTTTAACGTTTTTCATGTAGTTTGATATTACGTTAATATATTCATTTTTACCAATATTTCGATACTCTTTCATGTAGTATCACGATATGTGATTTGGCCTTCATATCTCAGATTTTCGCATAATATTGCATTTTAAGCAAGTTTTCTTGCATTGTGTTTCGTACTAAACATCATCGAATTTAGCAATATTTTGACGTTTATAATCCCCTTTTCCTGTAAGTGATTTAAACAAAATATCATCGAATTAGGCAATATTTTGCCGTTTTTAAATGTTTTTGTGAATTTCCAGTTTATTTGTATTAATTCATTAAATATACGATAAAAATGATACACACACGTAATTGATTTGATAATAACCTTAAATACTTCATTTTCAATCATCTATTTGTTTCTCGTTGAAATACTGAGTAAGATATTGAAAAGGGGAGAAGTTCGGTTCTTATTGCATATATCGACGTTTCAACCGGAATAGAGTGGTTTAACGTATACATCTTCCATCGGTAATATAAACGGAAAATCAGGAACATTTTAGATAATTCTAATGAAAACAAATTGATTTTTATTTTTTGTATTGGAAACAACATTGTCATATGTCTTTTCTTGCATCTAAATAATACGACACGTCGCTTTATGATTTGAAGTTAAAATCCTCAAATTTGGTATAATAGTGACTTTTTTCACGTTTTTCATGTAGTTTGATATTACGTAAATATATTCATTTTTACCAATATTTCGATACTATTTCATGTAGTATCACGATATGTGATTTGGCCTCCATATCTCAGATTTTCGCATAATATTGCATTTTAAGCAAGTTTTCTTGCATTTTGTTTCGTACTAAACATCATCGAATTTAGCAATATTTTGACGTTTATCATCCCCTTTTCCTTTATGTGATTTAAACAAAATATCATCGAATTATGCAATATTTTGCCGTTTTTCGACGTTTTTGTGAATTTTCAGTTTATTGTTGTTAATTAATTAAATATACGATAAAAATGATGCAAACACGTAATTGATTAGAAATTAACGATAAATACCTCATTTTCAATCAACTATTTGCTTCTCGTTAAAATACTGAGTAAGATATTGAAAAGGGGAGAAATTCGGTTTTTATTGCATATATCGACGTTTCAGCCGGAATAGAGCGCTTTTACGTATACATCTTCCATCGGTAATATAATCGGAAAATCAGGAACATTTTAGTTAATTCTAATGAAAACACATTGATTTTTATCATTTGTATTGGAAACAACATTGTCATATGTATTTTCTTGGATCTAAATAAAACGAAACCTCGCTTTATGATTCGAAGTTAAAATCCTCAAATTTGGTATAATAGTGACTTTTTTCACGTTTTTCATGTAGTTTGATATTACGTTAATATATTCATTTTTACCAATATTTCGATACTCTTAATATTTTGCCGTTTTTAAATGTTTTTGTGAATTTCCAGTTTATTTGTATTAATTCATTAAATATACGATAAAAATGATACACACACGTAATTGATTTGATAATAACCTTAAATACTTCATTTTCAATCATCTATTTGTTTCTCGTTGAAATACTGAGTAAGATATTGAAAAGGGGAGAAGTTCGGTTTTTATTGCATATATCGACGTTTCAACCGGAATAGAGTGGTTTAACGTATACATCTTCCATCGGTAATATAAACGGAAAATCAGGAACATTTTAGATAATTCTAATGAAAACACATTTATTTTTATTTTTTGTATTGGAAACAACATTGTCATATGTCTTTTCTTGCATCTAAATAATACGAAACATCGCTTTATGATTTGAAGTTAAAATCCTCAAATTTGGTATAATAGTGACTTTTTTCACGTTTTTCATGTAGTTTGATATTACGTAAATATATTCATTTTTACCAATATTTCGATACTATTTCATGTAGTATCACGATATGTGATTTGGCCTCCATATCTCAGATTTTCGCATAATATTGCATTTTAAGCAAGTTTTCTTGCATTTTGTTTCGTACTAAACATCATCGAATTTAGCAATATTTTGACGTTTATCATCCCCTTTTCCTTTATGTGATTTAAACAAAATATCATCGAATTATGCAATATTTTGCCGTTTTTCAACGTTTTTGTGAATTTTCAGTTTATTGTTGTTAATTAATTAAATATACGATAAAAATGATGCAAACACGTAATTGATTAGAAATTAACGATAAATACCTCATTTTCAATCAACAATTTGCTTCTCGTTAAAATACTGAGTAAGATATTGAAAAGGGGAGAAATTCGGTTTTTATTGCATATATCGACGTTTCAGCCGGAATAGAGCGCTTTTACGTATACATCTTCCATCGGTAATATAATCGGAAAATCAGGAACATTTTAGTTAATTCTAATGAAAACACATTGATTTTTATCATTTGTATTCGAAACAACATTGTCATATGTATTTTCTTGGATCTAAATAATACGAAACCTCGCTTTATGATTCGAAGTTAAAATCCTCAAATTTGGTATAATAGTGACTTTTTTCACGTTTTTCATGTAGTTTGATATTACGTTAATATATTCATTTTTACCAATATTTCGATACTCTTTCATGTAGTATCACGATATGTGATTTGGCCTTCATATCTCAGATTTTCGCATAATATTGCATTTTAAGCAAGTTTTCTTGCATTGTGTTTCGTACTAAACATCATCGAATTTAGCAATATTTTGACGTTTATAATCCCCTTTTCCTGTAAGTGATTTAAACAAAATATCATCGAATTAGGCAATATTTTGCCGTTTTTAAATGTTTTTGTGAATTTCCACTTTATTTGTATTAATTCATTAAATATACGATAAAAATGATACACACACGTAATTGATTTGATAATAACCTTAAATACTTCATTTTCAATCATCTATTTGTTTCTCGTTGAAATACTGAGTAAGATATTGAAAAGGGGAGAAGTTCGGTTTTTATTGCATATATCGACGTTTCAACCGGAATAGAGTGGTTTAACGTATACATCTTCCATCGGTAATATAAACGGAAAATCAGGAACATTTTAGATAATTCTAATGAAAACACATTGATTTTTATTTTTTGTATTGGAAACAACATTGTCATATGTCTTTTCTTGCATCTAAATAATACGAAACGTCGCTTTATGATTTGAAGTTAAAATCCTCAAATTTGGTATAATAGTGACTTTTTTCACGTTTTTCATGTAGTTTGATATTACGTAAATATATTCATTTTTACCAATATTTCGATACTATTTCATGTAGTATCAAGATATGTGATTTGGCCTCAATATCTCAGATTTTCGCATAATATTGCATTTTAAGCAAGTTTTCTTGCATTTTGTTTCGTACTAAACATCATCGAATTTAGCAATATTTTGACGTTTATTATCCCCTTTTCCTTTATGTGATTTAAACAAAATATCATCGAATTATGCAATATTTTGCCGTTTTTCAACGTTTTTGTGAATTTTCAGTTTATTGTTGTTAATTGATTATATATACGATAAAAATGATGCAAACACGTAATTGATTAGAAATTAACGATAAATACCTCATTTTCAATCAACTATTTGCTTCTCGTTAAAATACTGAGTAAGATATTGAAAAGGGGAGAAATTCGGTTTTTATTGCATATATCGACGTTTCAGCCGGAATAGAGCGCTTTTACGTATACATCTTCCATCGGTAATATAATCGGAAAATCAGGAACATTTTAGTTAATTCTAATGAAAACACATTGATTTTTATCATTTGTATTGGAAACAACATTGTCATATGTATTTTCTTGGATCTAAATAATACGAAACCTCGCTTTATGATTCGAAGTTAAAATCCTCAAATTTGGTATAATAGTGACTTTTTTCACGTTTTTCATGTAGTTTGATATTACGTTAATATATTCATTTTTACCAATATTTCGATACTCTTTCATGTAGTATCACGATATGTGATTTGGCCTTCATATCTCAGATTTTCGCATAATATTGCATTTTAAGCAAGTTTTCTTGCATTGTGTTTCGTACTAAACATCATCGAATTTAGCAATATTTTGACGTTTATAATCCCCTTTTCCTGTAAGTGATTTAAACAAAATATCATCGAATTAGGCAATATTTTGCCGTTTTTAAATGTTTTTGTGAATTTCCAGTTTATTTGTATTAATTCATTAAATATACGATAAAAATGATACACACACGTAATTGATTTGATAATAACCTTAAATACTTCATTTTCAATCATCTATTTGTTTCTCGTTGAAATACTGAGTAAGATATTGAAAAGGGGAGAAGTTCGGTTTTTATTGCATATATCGACGTTTCAACCGGAATAGAGTGGTTTAACGTATACATCTTCAATCGGTAATATAAACGGAAAATCAGGAACATTTTAGATAATTCTAATGAAAACACATTGATTTTTATTTTTTGTATTGGAAACAACATTGTCATATGTCTTTTCTTGCATCTAAATAATACGAAATGTCGCTTTATGATTTGAAGTTAAAATCCTCAAATTTGGTATAATAGTGACTTTTTTCACGTTTTTCATGTAGTTTGATATTACGTAAATATATTCATTTTTACCAATATTTCGATACTATTTCATGTAGTATCACGATATGTGATTTGGCCTCCATATCTCAGATTTTCGCATAATATTGCATTTTAAGCAAGTTTTCTTGCATTTTGTTTCGTACTAAACATCATCGAATTTAGCAATATTTTGACGTTTATCATCCCCTTTTCCTTTATGTGATTTAAACAAAATATCATCGAATTATGCAATATTTTGCCGTTTTTCAACGTTTTTGTGAATTTTCAGTTTATTGTTGTTAATTAATTAAATATACGATAAAAATGATGCAAACACGTAATTGATTAGAAATTAACGATAAATACCTCATTTTCAATCAACTATTTGCTTCTCGTTAAAATACTGAGTAAGATATTGAAAAGGGGAGAAATTCGGTTTTTATTGCATATATCGACGTTTCAGCCGGAATAGAGCGCTTTTACGTATACATCTTCCATCGGTAATATAATCGGAAAATCAGGAACATTTTAGTTAATTCTAATGAAAACACATTGATTTTTATCATTTGTATTGGAAACAACATTGTCATATGTATTTTCTTGGATCTAAATAATACGAAACCTCGCTTTATGATTCAAAGTTAAAATCCTCAAATTTGGTATAATAGTGACTTTTTTCACGTTTTTCATGTAGTTTGATATTACGTTAATATATTCATTTTTACCAATATTTCGATACTCTTTCATGTAGTATCACGATATGTGATTTGGCCTTCATATCTCAGATTTTCGCATAATATTGCATTTTAAGCAAGTTTTCTTGCATTGTGTTTCGTACTAAACATCATCGAATTTAGCAATATTTTGACGTTTATAATCCCCTTTTCCTGTAAGTGATTTAAACAAAATATCATCGAATTAGGCAATATTTTGCCGTTTTTAAATGTTTTTGTGAATTTCCAGTTTATTTGTATTAATTCATTAAATATACGATAAAAATGATACACACACGTAATTGATTTGATAATAACCTTAAATACTTCATTTTCAATCATCTATTTGTTTCTCGTTGAAATACTGAGTAAGATATTGAAAAGGGAAGAAGTTCGGTTTTTATTGCATATATCGACGTTTCAACCGGAATAGAGTGGTTTAACGTATACATCTTCTATCGGTAATATAAACGGAAAATCAGGAACATTTTAGATAATTCTAATGAAAACACATTGATTTTTATTTTTTGTATTGGAAACAACATTGTCATATGTCTTTTCTTGCATCTAAATAATACGAAACGTCGCTTTATGATTTGAAGTTAAAATCCTCAAATTTGGTATAATAGTGACTTTTTTCACGTTTTTCATGTAGTTTGATATTACGTAAATATATTCATTTTTACCAATATTTCGATACTATTTCATGTAGTATCACGATATGTGATTTGGCCTCAATATCTCAGATTTTCGAATAATATTGCATTTTAAGCAAGTTTTCTTGCATTTTGTTTCGTACTAAACATCATCGAATTTAGCAATATTTTGACGTTTATCATCCCCTTTTCCTTTATGTGATTTAAACAAAATATCATCGAATTATGCAATATTTTGCCGTTTTTCAACGTTTTTGTGAATTTTCAGTTTATTGTTGTTAATTAATTAAATATACGATAAAAATGATGCAAACACGTAATTGATTAGAAATTAACCATAAATACCTCATTTTCAATCAACTATTTGCTTCTCGTTAAAATACTGAGTAAGATATTGAAAAGGGGAGAAATTCGGTTTTTATTGCATATATCGACGTTTCAGCCGGAATAGAGCGCTTTTACGTATACATCTTCCATCGGTAATATAATCGGAAAATCAGGAACATTTTAGTTAATTCTAATGAAAACACATTGATTTTTATCATTTGTATTGGAAACAACATTGTCATATGTATTTTCTTGGATCTAAATAATACGAAACCTCGCTTTATGATTCGAAGTTAAAATCCTCAAATTTGGTATAATAGTGACTTTTTTCACGTTTTTCATGTAGTTTGATATTACGTTAATATATTCATTTTTACCAATATTTCGATATTCTTTCATGTCGTATCACGATATGTGATTTGGCCTTCATATCTCAGATTTTCGCATAATATTGCATTTTAAGCAAGTTTTCTTGCATTGTGTTTCGTACTAAACATCATCGAATTTAGCAATATTTTGACGTTTATAATCCCCTTTTCCTGTAAGTGATTTAAACAAAATATCATCGAATTAGGCAATATTTTGCCGTTTTTAAATGTTTTTGTGAATTTCCAGTTTATTTGTATTAATTCATTAAATATACGATAAAAATGATACACACACGTAATTGATTTGATAATAACCTTAAATACTTCATTTTCAATCATCTATTTGTTTCTCGTTGAAATACTGAGTAAGATATTGAAAAGGGGAGAAGTTCGGTTTTTATTGCATATATCGACGTTTCAACCGGAATAGAGTGGTTTAACGTATACATCTTCCATCGGTAATATAAACGGAAAATCAGGAACATTTTAGATAATTCTAATGAAAACACATTGATTTTTATTTTTTGTATTGGAAACAACATTGTCATATGTCTTTTCTTGCATCTAAATAATACGAAACGTCGCTTTATGATTTGAAGTTAAAATCCTCAAATTTGGTATAATAGTGACTTTTTTCACGTTTTTCATGTAGTTTGATATTACGTAAATATATTCATTTTTACCAATATTTCGATACTATTTCATGTAGTATCACGATATGTGATTTGGCCTCAATATCTCAGATTTTCGCATAATATTGTATTTTAAGCAAGTTTTCTTGCATTTTGTTTCGTACTAAACATCATCGAATTTAGCAATATTTTGACGTTTATTATCCCCTTTTCCTTTATGTGATTTAAACAAAATATCATCGAATTATGCAATATTTTGCCGTTTTTCAACGTTTTTGTGAATTTTCAGTTTATTGTTGTTAATTGATTATATATACGATAAAAATGATGCAAACACGTAATTGATTAGAAATTAACCATAAATACCTCATTTTCAATCAACTATTTGTTTCTCGTTAAAATACTGAGTAAGATATTGAAAAGGGGAGAAGTTCGGTTTTTATTGCATATATCGAAGTTTCAGCCGGAATAGAGCGCTTTTACGTATACATCTTCCATCGGTAATATAATCGGAAAATCAGGAACATTTTAGTTAATTCTAATGAAAACACATTGATTTTTATCATTTGTATTGGAAACAACATTGTCATATGTCTTTTCTTGGATCTAAATAATACGAAACCTCGCTTTATGATTCGAAGTTAAAATCCTCAAATTTGGTATAATAGTGACTTTTTTCACGTTTTTCATGTAGTTTGATATTACGTTAATATATTCATTTTTACCAATATTTCGATACTATTTCAAGTAGTGTCACGATATGTGATTTGGCCTCCATATCTCAGATTTTCGCATAATATTGCATTTTAAGCAAGTTTTCTTGCATTTTGTTTCGTACTAAACATCATCGAATTTAGCAATATTTTGACGTTTATCATCCCCTTTTCCTTTATGTGATTTAAACAAAATATCATCGAATTATGCAATATTTTGCCGTTTTTCAACGTTTTTGTGAATTTTCAGTTTATTGTTGTTAATTAATTAAATATACGATAAAAATGATGCAAACACGTAATTGATTAGAAATTAACGATAAATACCTCATTTTCAATCAACTATTTGCTTCTCGTTAAAATACTGAGTAAGATATTGAAAAGGGGAGAAGTTCGGTTTTTATTGCATATATCGACGTTTCAGCCGGAATAGAGCAGTTTTACGTATACATCTTCCATCGGTAATATAAACGGAAAATCAGGAACATTTTAGTTAATTCTAATGAAAACACATTGATTTTTATCATTTGTATTGGAAACAACATTGTCATATGTCTTTTCTTGGATATAAATAATACGACACGTCGCTTTATGATTCGAAGTTAAAATCCTCAAATTTGGTATAATAGTGACTTTTTTCACGTTTTTCATGTAGTTTGATATTACGTAAATATATTCATTTATACAATATTTCGATACTATTTCATGTAGTATCACGATATGTGATTTGGCCTCCATATCTCAGATTTTCGCATAATATTGCATTTTAAGCAAGTTTTCTTGCATTTTGTTTCGTACTAAACATCATCGAATTTAGCAATATTTTGACGTTTATCATCCCCTTTTCCTTTATGTGATTTAAACAAAATATCATCGAATTATGCAATATTTTGCCGTTTTTCAACGTTTTTGTGAATTTTCAGTTTATTGTTGTTAATTAATTAAATATACGATAAAAATGATGCAAACACGTAATTGATTAGAAATTAACGATAAATACCTCATTTTCAATCAACTATTTGCTTCTCGTTAAAATACTGAGTAAGATATTGAAAAGGGGAGAAGTTCGGTTTTTATTGCATATATCGACGTTTCAGCCGGAATAGAGCAGTTTTACGTGTACATCTTCCATCGGTAATATATACGAAAAATCAGGAACATTTTATTTAATTCTAATGAAAACACATTGATTTTTAATATTTGTATTGGAAACAACATTGTCATATGTCTTTTCTTGGATCTAAATAATACGACACATCGCTTTATGATTCGAAGTTAAAATCCTCAAATTTGGTATAATAGTGACTTTTTTTCACGTTTTTCATGTAGTTTGATATTACGTAAATATATTCATTTATACCAATATTTCGATACTATTTCATGTAGTATCACGATATGTGATTTGGCCTCCATATCTCAGATTTTCGCATAATATTGCATTTTAAGCAAGTTTTCTTGCATTTTGTTTCGTACTAAACATCATCGAATTTAGCAATATTTTGACGTTTATCATCCCCTTTTCCTGTAAGTGATTTAAACAAAATATCATCGAATTAGGCAATATTTTGCCGTTTTTAAACGTTTTTGTGAATTTTCAGTTTATTGGTATTAATTCATTAAATATACGATATAAATGATACAAACACGTAATTGATTAGATAATAACCTTAAATACTTCATTTTCAATCAACTATTTGTTTCTCGTTGAAATACTGAGTAAGATATTGAAAAGGGAATAAGTTAGGTTTATATTGCATATATCAACGTTTCAACCGGAACAACGCTGTTTTACGTGTACATCTTCCATCGGTAATATAAACGGAAAATCAGGAACATTTTAGTTAATTCTAATGTAAACACATTGATTTTTATCTTTTGTATTGGAAACAACATTGTCATATGTCTTTTCTTGAATCTAAATAATACGTCACGTCGCTTTATGATTCGAAGTTAAAATCCTCAAATTTGGTATAATAGTGACTTTCTTCACGTTTTTCCTGTAGTTTGATATTACGTGAGTTGTAGTTTGATATATTCATTTTTACCAATATTTCGATACTATTTCATGTAGTATCACGATATGTGATTTGGCCTCCATATCTCAGATTCTCGCATAATATTGCATTTTAAGCAAGTTTTCTTGCATTTTGTTTCGTACTAAACATCATCGAATTTAGCAATATTTTGACGTTTATCATCCCCTTTTCCTTTATGTGATTTAAACAAAATGTCATCGAATTAAGCAATATTTTGCCGTTTTTAAACGTTTTTGTGAGTTTTCAGTTTATTGTTGTTAATTTATTAAATATACGATAAAAATGATGCAAACACGTAATTGATTAGAAATTAACCATAAATACCTCATTTTCAACCAACTACTTGTTTCTCGTTAAAATACTGAGTAAGATCTAAATCTTAATAAAGATCTAAGTAAAAGGGGAGAAGTTCGGTTTTTATTGTATATATTGACGTTTCAGCCGGAATAGAGCAGTTTTACGTGTACATCTTCCAT
Source organism: Procambarus clarkii (assembly GCF_040958095.1). Classification (NCBI taxonomy): domain Eukaryota; kingdom Metazoa; phylum Arthropoda; class Malacostraca; order Decapoda; family Cambaridae; genus Procambarus; species Procambarus clarkii. Next base: position 44,552,022 of record NC_091178.1, on the reverse strand, counting down.
CGGTAATATAAACGGAAAATCAGGAACATTTTAGTTAATTCTAATGAAAACACATTGATTTTTATCATTTGTATTGGAAACAACATTGTCATATGTCTTTTCTTGGATCTAAATAATACGAAACCACCCTTTATAATTTGAAGTTAAAATCCTCAAATTTGGTATAATAGTGACTTTTTTCACGTTTTTAATGTAGTTTGATATTACGTAAATATATTCATTTTTACCAATATTTCGATACTATTTCATGTTGTATCACGATATGTGATTTGCCTTCATATCTCAGATATTCGCATAATATTGCATTTTAAGCAAGTTTTCTTGCATTTTGTTTCGTACTAAACATCATCGATTTTAGCAATATTTTGACGTTTATCATCCCCTTTTCCTGTAAGTGATTTAAACAAAATATCATCGAATTAGGCAATATTTTGCCGTTTTTAAACGTTTTTGTGAATTTTCAGTTTATTGGTATTAATTCATTAAATATACGATATAAATGATACAAACACGTAATTGATTAGATAATAACCTTAAATACTTCATTTTCAATCAACTATTTGTTTCTCGTTGAAATACTGAGTAAGATATTGAAAAGGGGAGAAGTTCGGTTTATATTGCATATATCAACGTTTCAACCGGAACAGCGCGGTTTTACGTGTACATCTTCCAGCGGTAATATAAACGGAAAATCAGGAACATTTTAGTTAATTCTAATGTAAACACATTGATTTTTATCTTTTGTATTGGAAACAACATTGTCATATGTCTTTTCTAGGATCTAAATAATACGAAACCTCGCTTTATGATTCGAAGTTAAAATCCTCAAATTTGGTATAATAGTGACTTTTTTCACGTTTTTCATGTAGTTTGATATTACGTAAATATATTCATTTTTACCAAAATTTCGATACTATTTCATGTAGTATCACGATATGTGATTTGGCCTCAATATCTCAGATTTTCGCATAATATTGCATTTTAAGCATTTTAAGCAAGTTTTCTTGCATTTTGTTTCGTACTAAACATCATCGAATTTAGCAATATTTTGACGTTTATAATCCCCTTTTCCTGTAAGTGATTTAAACAAAATATCATCGAATTAGGCAATATTTTGCCGTTTTTAAATGTTTTTGTGAATTTCCAGTTTATTTGTATTAATTCATTAAATATACGATAAAAATGATACACACACGTAATTGATTTGATAATAACCTTAAATACTTCATTTTCAATCATCTATTTGTTTCTCGTTGAAATACTGAGTAAGATATTGAAAAGGGGAGAAGTTCGGTTTTTATTGCACATATCGACGTTTCAACCGGAATAGAGTGGTTTAACGTATACATCTTCCATCGGTAATATAAACGGAAAATCAGGAACATTTTAGATAATTCTAATGAAAACACATTGATTTTTATTTTTTGTATTGGAAACAACATTGTCATATGTCTTTTCTTACATCTAAATAATACGAAACGTCGCTTTATGATTTGAAGTTAAAATCCTCAAATTTGGTATAATAGTGACTTTTTTCACGTTTTTCATGTAGTTTGATATTACGTAAATATATTCATTTTTACCAATATTTCGATACTATTTCATGTAGTATCACGATATGTGATTTGGCCTCAATATCTCAGATTTTCGAATAATATTGCATTTTAAGCAAGTTTTCTTGCATTTTGTTTCGTACTAAACATCATCGAATTTAGCAATATTTTGACGTTTATCATCCCCTTTTCCTTTATGTGATTTAAACAAAATATCATCGAATTATGCAATATTTTGCCGTTTTTCAACGTTTTTGTGAATTTTCAGTTTATTGTTGTTAATTAATTAAATATACGATAAAAATGATGCAAACACGTAATTGATTAGAAATTAACCATAAATACCTCATTTTCAATCAACTATTTGTTTCTCGTTAAAATACTGAGTAACATATTGAAAAGGGGAGAAGTTCGGTTTTTATTGCATATATCGACGTTTCAGCCGGAATAGAGCAGTTTTACGTATACATCTTCCATCGGTAATATAAACGGAAAATCAGGAACATTTTAGTTAATTCTAATGAAAACACATTGATTTTTATCATTTGTATTGGAAACAACATTGTCATATGTCTTTTCTTGGATATAAATAATACGACACGTCGCTTTATGATTCGAAGTTAAAATCCTCAAATTTGGTATAATAGTGACTTTTTTCACGTTTTTCATGTAGTTTGATATTACGTAAATATATTCATTTATACAATATTTCGATACTATTTCATGTAGTATCACGATATGTGATTTGGCCTCCATATCTCAGATTTTCGCATAATATTGCATTTTAAGCAAGTTTTCTTGCATTTTGTTTCGTACTAAACATCATCGAATTTAGCAATATTTTGACGTTTATCATCCCCTTTTCCTTTATGTGATTTAAACAAAATATCATCGAATTATGCAATATTTTGCCGTTTTTCAACGTTTTTGTGAATTTTCAGTTTATTGTTGTTAATTAATTAAATATACGATAAAAATGATGCAAACACGTAATTGATTAGAAATTAACGATAAATACCTCATTTTCAATCAACTATTTGCTTCTCGTTAAAATACTGAGTAAGATATTGAAAAGGGGAGAAGTTCGGTTTTTATTGCATATATCGACGTTTCAGCCGGAATAGAGCAGTTTTACGTGTACATCTTCCATCGGTAATATATACGAAAAATCAGGAACATTTTATTTAATTCTAATGAAAACACATTGATTTTTAATATTTGTATTGGAAACAACATTGTCATATGTCTTTTCTTGGATCTAAATAATACGACACATCGCTTTATGATTCGAAGTTAAAATCCTCAAATTTGGTATAATAGTGACTTTTTTTCACGTTTTTCATGTACTTTGATATTACGTAAATATATTCATTTATACCAATATTTCGATACTATTTCATGTAGTATCACGATATGTGATTTGGCCTCCATATCTCAGATTTTCGCATAATATTGCATTTTAAGCAAGTTTTCTTGCATTTTGTTTCGTACTAAACATCATCGAATTTAGCAATATTTTGACGTTTATCATCCCCTTTTCCTTTATGTGGTTTAAACAAAATATCATCGAATTATGCAATATTTTGCCGTTATTCAACGTTTTTGTGAATTTTCAGTTTATTGTTGTTAATTAATTAAATATACGATAAAAATGATGCAAACACGTAATTGATTAGAAATTAACCATAAATACCTCATTTTCAATCAACTATTTGTTTCTCGTTAAAATACTGAGTAAGATATTGAAAAGGGGAGAAGTTCGGTTTTTATTGCATATATCGACGTTTCAGCCGGAATAGAGCAGTTTTACGTACACATCTTCCATCGGTAATATGAACGGAAAATCAGGAACATTTTAGTTAATTCTAATGAAAACACATTGATTTTTATCATTTATATTGGAAACAACATTGTCATGTCTTTTCTTGGATCTAAATAATACGACACGTCGCTTAATGATTCGAAGTTAAAATCCTCAAATTTGGTATAATAGTGATTTTTTTCACGTTTTTCATGTAGTTTGATATTACGTTAATATATTCATTTTTACCAATATTTCGATACTCTTTCATGTAGTATCACGATATGTGATTTGGCCTTCATATCTCAGATTTTCGCATAATATTGCATTTTAAGCAAGTTTTCTTGCATTTTGTTTCGTACTAAACATCATCGATTTTAGCAATATTTTGACGTTTATCATCCCCTTTTCCTGTAAGTGATTTAAACAAAATATCATCGAATTAGGCAATATTTTGCCGTTTTTAAACGTTTTTGTGAATTTTCAGTTTATTGGTATTAATTCATTAAATATACGATATAAATGATACAAACACGTAATTGATTAGATAATAACCTTAAATACTTCATTTTCAATCAACTATTTGTTTCTCGTTGAAATACTGAGTAAGATATTGAAAAGGGGATAAGTTCGGTTTATATTGCATATATCAACGTTTCAACCGGAACAGCGCGGTTTTACGTGCACATCTTCCATCGGTAATATAAACGGAAAATCAGGAACATTTTAGTTAATTCTAATGTAAACACATTGATTTTTATCTTTTGTATTGGAAACAACATTGTCATATGTCTTTTCTTGAATCTTAATAATACGACACGTCGCTTTATGATTCGAAGTTAAAATCCTCAAATTTGGTATAATAGTGACTTTCTTCACGTTTTTCCTGTAGTTTGATATTACGTGAGTTGTAGGTTGATATATTCATTTTTACCAATATTTCGATACTATTTCATGTAGTATCACGATATGTGATTTGGCCTCCATATCTCAGATTCTCGCATAATATTGCATTTTAAGCAAGTTTTCTTGCATTTTGTTTCGTACTAAAGATCATCGAATTTAGCAATATTTTGACGTTTATCATCCCCTTTTCCTTTATGTGATTTAAACAAAATGTCATCGAATTAGGCAATATTTTGCCGTTTTTAAACGTTTTTGTGAGATTTCAGTTTATTGTTGTTAATTTATTAAATATACGATAAAAATGATGCAAACACGTAATTGATAAGAAATTAACCACAAATACCTCATTTTCAACCAACTACTTGTTTCTCGTTAAAATACTGAGTAAGATCTAAATCTTAATAAAGATCTAAGTAAAAGGGGAGAAGTTCGGTTTTTATTGCATATATTGACGTTTCAGCCGGAATAGAGCAGTTTTACGTGTACATCTTCCATCGGTAATATAAACGGAAAATCAGGAACATTTTAGTTAATTCTAATGAAAACACATTGATTTTTATCATTTGTATTGGAAACAACATTGTCATATGTCTTTTCTTGGATCTAAATAATACGAAACCACGCTTTATCATTTGAAGTTAAAATCCTCAAATTTGGTATAATAGTGACTTTTTTCACGTTTTTAATGTAGTTTGATATTACGTAAATATATTCATTTTTACCAATATTTCGATACTATTTCATGTTGTATCACGATATGTGATTTGCCTTCATATCTCAGATATTCGCATAATATTGCATTTTAAGCAAGTTTTCTTGCATTTTGTTTCGTACTAAACATCATCGATTTTAGCAATATTTTGACGTTTATCATCCCCTTTTCCTGTAAGTGATTTAAACAAAATATCATCGAATTAGGCAATATTTTGCCGTTTTTAAACGTTTTTGTGAATTTTCAGTTTATTGGTATTAATTCATTAAATATACGATATAAATGATACAAACACGTAATTGATTAGATAATAACCTTAAATACTTCATTTTCAATCAACTATTTGTTTCTCGTTGAAATACTGAGTAAGATATTGAAAAGGGGAGAAGTTCGGTTTATATTGCATATATCAACGTTTCAACCGGAACAGCGCGGTTTTACGTGTACATCTTCCATCGGTAATATAAACGGAAAATCAGGAACATTTTAGTTAATTCTAATGTAAACACATTGATTTTTATCTTTTGTATTGGAAACAACATTGTCATATGTCCTTTCTAGGATCTAAATAATACGAAACCTCGCTTTATGATTCGAAGTTAAAATCCTCAAATTTGGTATAATAGTGACTTTTTTCACGTTTTTCATGTAGTTTGATATTACGTTAATATATTCATTTTTACCAATATTTCGATACTCTTTCATGTAGTATCACGATATGTGATTTGGCCTTCATATCTCAGATTTTCGCATAATATTGCATTTTAAGCAAGTTTTCTTGCATTTTGTTTCGTACTAAACATCATCGAATTTAGCAATATTTTGACGTTTATCATCCCCTTTTCCATTATGTGATTTAAACAAAATATCATCGAATTATGCAATATTTTGCCGTTTTCAACGCTTGTGTGAATTTTCAGTTTATTGTTGTTAATTAATTAAATATACGATAAAAATGATGCAAACACGTAATTGATTAGAAATTAACCATATATACCTCATTTTCAATCAACTATTTGTTTCTCGTTAAAATACTGAGTAAGATATTGAGAAGGGGAGAAGTTCGGTTTTTATTGCATATATCGACGTTTCAGCCGGAATAGAGCAGTTTTACGTGTACATCTTCCATCGGTAATATAAACGGAAAATCAGGAACATTTTAGTTAATTCTAATGAAAACACATTCATTTTTAATATTTGTATTGGAAACAACATTGTCATATGTCTTTTCTTGGATCTAAATAATACGACACATCGCTTTATGATTCGAATTTAAAATCCTCAAATTTGGTATCATAGTGACTTTTTTTCACGTTTTTCATGTAGTTTGATATTACGTAAATATATTCATTTATACCAATATTTCGATACTATTTCATGTAGTATCACGATACGTGATTTGGCCTCCATATCTCAGATTTTCGCATAATATTGCATTTTAAGCAAGTTTTCTTGCATTTTGTTTCGTACTAAACATCATCGAATTTAGCAATATTTTGACGTTTATCATCCCCTTTTCCTTTATGTGGTTTAAACAAAATATCATCGAATTATGCAATATTTTGCCGTTTTTCAACGTTTTTGTGAATTTTCAGTTTATTGTTGTTATTTAATTAAATATACGATAAAAATGATGCAAACACGTAATTGATTAGAAACTATCCATAAATACCTCATTTTCAATCAACTATTTGTTTTTCGTTAAAATACTGAGTAAGATATTGAAAAGGGGAGAAGTTCGGTTTTTATTGCATATATCGACGTTTCAGCTGGAATAGAGCGCTTTTACGTATACATCTTCCATCGGTAATATAAACGGAAAATCAGGAACATTTTAGTTAATTCTAATCAAAACACATTGATTTTTATCATTTGTATTGGAAACAACATTGTCATATGTCTTTTCTTTGATCTAAATAATACGAAACCTCGCTTTATGATTCAAAGTTAAAATCCTCAAATTTGGTATAATAGTGACTTTTTTCACGTTTTTCATGTAGTTTGATATTACGTTAATATATTCATTTTTACCAATATTTCGATACTCTTTCATGTAGTATCACGATATGTGATTTGGCCTTCATATCTCAGATTTTCGCATAATATTGCATTTTAAGCAAGTTTTCTTGCATTTTGTTTCGTACTAAACATCATCGAATTTAGCAATATTTTGACGTTTATCATCCCCTTTTCCTGTAAGTGATTTAAACAAAATATCATCGAATTATGCAATATTTTGCCGTTTTTCAACGTTTTTGTGAATTTTCAGTTTATTTGTATTAATTCATTAAATATACGATAAAAATTATACAAACACGTAATTGATTAGATAATAACCTTAAATACTTTATTTTCAATCTATTTGTTTCTCGTTGAAATACTGAGTAAGATATTGAAAAGGGGAGAAGTTCGGTTTTTATTGCATATATCGACGTTTCAGCCGGAATAGAGCAGTTTTACGTATACATCTTCCATCGGTAATATAAACGGAAAATCAGGAACATTTTAGTTAATTCTAATGAAAACACATTGATTTTTATCATTTGTATTGGAAACAACATTGTCATATGTCTTTTCTTGGATCTAAATAATACGACACGTCGCTTAATGATTCGAAGTTAAAATCCTCAAATTTGGTATAATAGTGGCTTTTTTCAGGTTTTTCATGTAGTTTGATATTACGTTAATATATTCATTTTTACCAATATTTCGATACTCTTTCATGTAGTATCACGAAATGTGATTTGGCCTTCATATCTCAGATTTTCGCATAATATTGCATTTTAAGCAAGTTTTCTTGCATTGTGTTTCGTACTAAACATCATCGAATTTAGCAATATTTCGACGTTTATCATCCCCTTTTCCTTTATGTGATTTAAACAAAATATCATCGAATTATGCAATATTTTGCCGTTTTCAACGTTTTTGTGAATTTTCAGTTTATTGTTGTTAATTAATTAAATATACGATAAAAATGATGCAAACACGTAATTGATTAGAAATTAACGATAAATACCTCATTTTCAACTATTTGCTCCTCGTTAAAATACTGAGTAAGATATTGAAAAGGGGAGAAGTTCGGTTTTTATTGCATATATCGACGTTTCAGCCGGAATAGAGCGCTTTTACGTATACATCTTCCATCGGTAATATAATAGGAAAATCAGGAACATTTTAGTTAATTCTAATGAAAACACATTGATTTTTATCATTTGTATTGGAAACAACATTGTCATATGTCTTTTCTTGGATCTAAATAATACGAAACCTCGCTTTATGATTCGAAGTTAAAATCCTCAAATTTGGTATAATAGTGACTTTTTTCACGTTTTTCATGTAGTTTGATATTACGTTAATATATTCATTTTTACCAATATTTCGATACTCTTTCATGTAGTATCACGATATGTGATTTGGCCTTCACATCTCAAATTTTCGCATAATATTGCATTTTAAGCAAGTTTTCTTGCATTGTGTTTCGTACTAAACATCATCGAATTTAGCAATATTTTGACGTTTATAATCCCCTTTTCCTGTAAGTGATTTAAACAAAATATCATCGAATTAGGCAATATTTTGCCGTTTTTGTGAATTTCCAGTTTATTTGTATTAATTCATTAAATATACGATAAAAATGATACACACACGTAATTGATTTGATAATAACCTTAAATACTTCATTTTCAATCATCTATTTGTTTCTCGTTGAAATACTGAGTAAGATATTGAAAAGGGGAGAAGTTCGGTTTTTATTGCATATATCGACGTTTCAACCGGAATAGAGTGGTTTAACGTATACATCTTCCATCGGTAATATAAACGGAAAATCAGGAACATTTTAGATAATTGTAATGAAAACACATTGATTTTTTTTTTTGTATTGGAAACAACATTGTCATATGTCTTTTCTTACATCTAAATAATACGAAACGTCGCTTTATGATTTGAAGTTAAAATCCTCAAATTTGGTATAATAGTGACTTTTTTCACGTTTTTCATGTAGTTTGATATTACGTAAATATATTCATTTTTACCAATATTTCGATACTATTTCATGTAGTATCACGATATGTGATTTGCCCTCAATATCTCAGATTTTCGAATAATATTGCATTTTAAGCAAGTTTTCTTGCATTTTGTTTCGTACTAAACATCATCGAATTTAGCAATATTTTGACGTTTATCATCCCCTTTTCCTTTATGTGATTTAAACAAAATATCATCGAATTATGCAATATTTTGCCGTTTTTCAACGTTTTTGTTAATTTTCAGTTTATTGTTGTTAATTAATTAAATATACGATAAAAATGATGCAAACACGTAATTGATTAGAAATTAACCATAAATACCTCATTTTCAATCAACTATTTGTTTCTCGTTAAAATACTGAGTAAGATATTGAAAAGGGGAGAAGTTCGGTTTTTATTGCATATATCGACGTTTCAGCCGGAATAGAGCAGTTTTACGTATACATCTTCCATCGGTAATATAAACGGAAAATCAGGAACATTTTAGTTAATTCTAATGAAAACACATTGATTTTTATCATTTGTATTGGAAACAACATTGTCATATGTCTTTTCTTGGATATAAATAATACGACACGTCGCTTTATGATTCGAAGTTAAAATCCTCAAATTTGGTATAATAGTGACTTTTTTCACGTTTTTCATGTAGTTTGATATTACGTAAATATATTCATTTATACAATATTTCGATACTATTTCATGTAGTATCACGATATGTGATTTGGCCTCCATATCTCAGATTTTCGCATAATATTGCATTTTAAGCAAGTTTTCTTGCATTTTGTTTCGTACTAAACATCATCGAATTTAGCAATATTTTGACGTTTATCATCCCCTTTTCCTTTATGTGATTTAAACAAAATATCATCGAATTATGCAATATTTTGCCGTTTTTCAACGTTTTTGTGAATTTTCAGTTTATTGGTATTAATTCATTAAATATACGATATAAATGATACAAACACGTAATTGATTAGATAATAACCTTAAATACTTCATTTTCAATCAACTATTTGTTTCTCGTTGAAATACTGAGTAAGATATTGAAAAGGGGATAAGTTCGGTTTATATTGCATATATCAACGTTTCAACCGGAACAGCGCGGTTTTACGTGTACATCTTCCATCGGTAATATAAACGGAAAATCAGGAACATTTTAGTTAATTCTAATGTAAACACATTGATTTTTATCTTTTGTATTGGAAACAACATTGTCATATGTCTTTTCTTGAATCTTAATAATACGACACGTCGCTTTATGATTCGAAGTTAAAATCCTCAAATTTGGTATAATAGTGACTTTCTTCACGTTTTTCCTGTAGTTTGATATTACGTGAGTTGTAGGTTGATATATTCATTTTTACCAATATTTCGATACTATTTCATGTAGTATCACGATATGTGATTTGGCCTCCATATCTCAGATTCTCGCATAATATTGCATTTTAAGCAAGTTTTCTTGCATTTTGTTTCGTACTAAAGATCATCGAATTTAGCAATATTTTGACGTTTATCATCCCCTTTTCCTTTATGTGATTTAAACAAAATGTCATCGAATTAGGCAATATTTTGCCGTTTTTAAACGTTTTTGTGAGATTTCAGTTTATTGTTGTTAATTTATTAAATATACGATAAAAATGATGCAAACACGTAATTGATAAGAAATTAACCACAAATACCTCATTTTCAACCAACTACTTGTTTCTCGTTAAAATACTGAGTAAGATCTAAATCTTAATAAAGATCTAAGTAAAAGGGGAGAAGTTCGGTTTTTATTGCATATATTGACGTTTCAGCCGGAATAGAGCAGTTTTACGTGTACATCTTCCATCGGTAATATAAACGGAAAATCAGGAACATTTTAGTTAATTCTAATGAAAACACATTGATTTTTATCATTTGTATTGGAAACAACATTGTCATATGTCTTTTCTTGGATCTAAATAATACGAAACCACGCTTTATCATTTGAAGTTAAAATCCTCAAATTTGGTATAATAGTGACTTTTTTCACGTTTTTAATGTAGTTTGATATTACGTAAATATATTCATTTTTACCAATATTTCGATACTATTTCATGTTGTATCACGATATGTGATTTGCCTTCATATCTCAGATATTCGCATAATATTGCATTTTAAGCAAGTTTTCTTGCATTTTGTTTCGTACTAAACATCATCGATTTTAGCAATATTTTGACGTTTATCATCCCCTTTTCCTGTAAGTGATTTAAACAAAATATCATCGAATTAGGCAATATTTTGCCGTTTTTAAACGTTTTTGTGAATTTTCAGTTTATTGGTATTAATTCATTAAATATACGATATAAATGATACAAACACGTAATTGATTAGATAATAACCTTAAATACTTCATTTTCAATCAACTATTTGTTTCTCGTTGAAATACTGAGTAAGATATTGAAAAGGGGAGAAGTTCGGTTTATATTGCATATATCAACGTTTCAACCGGAACAGCGCGGTTTTACGTGTACATCTTCCATCGGTAATATAAACGGAAAATCAGGAACATTTTAGTTAATTCTAATGTAAACACATTGATTTTTATCTTTTGTATTGGAAACAACATTGTCATATGTCTTTTCTAGGATCTAAATAATACGAAACCTCGCTTTATGATTCGAAGTTAAAATCCTCAAATTTGGTATAATAGTGACTTTTTTCACGTTTTTCATGTAGTTTGATATTACGTTAATATATTCATTTTTACCAATATTTCGATACTCTTTCATGTAGTATCACGATATGTGATTTGGCCTTCATATCTCAGATTTTCGCATAATATTGCATTTTAAGCAAGTTTTCTTGCATTTTGTTTCGTACTAAACATCATCGAATTTAGCAATATTTTGACGTTTATCATCCCCTTTTCCATTATGTGATTTAAACAAAATATCATCGAATTATGCAATATTTTGCCGTTTTCAACGCTTGTGTGAATTTTCAGTTTATTGTTGTTAATTAATTAAATATACGATAAAAATGATGCAAACACGTAATTGATTAGAAATTAACCATATATACCTCATTTTCAATCAACTATTTGTTTCTCGTTAAAATACTGAGTAAGATATTGAGAAGGGGAGAAGTTCGGTTTTTATTGCATATATCGACGTTTCAGCCGGAATAGAGCAGTTTTACGTGTACATCTTCCATCGGTAATATAAACGGAAAATCAGGAACATTTTAGTTAATTCTAATGAAAACACATTCATTTTTAATATTTGTATTGGAAACAACATTGTCATATGTCTTTTCTTGGATCTAAATAATACGACACATCGCTTTATGATTCGAATTTAAAATCCTCAAATTTGGTATCATAGTGACTTTTTTTCACGTTTTTCATGTAGTTTGATATTACGTAAATATATTCATTTATACCAATATTTCGATACTATTTCATGTAGTATCACGATACGTGATTTGGCCTCCATATCTCAGATTTTCGCATAATATTGCATTTTAAGCAAGTTTTCTTGCATTTTGTTTCGTACTAAACATCATCGAATTTAGCAATATTTTGACGTTTATCATCCCCTTTTCCTTTATGTGGTTTAAACAAAATATCATCGAATTATGCAATATTTTGCCGTTTTTCAACGTTTTTGTGAATTTTCAGTTTATTGTTGTTATTTAATTAAATATACGATAAAAATGATGCAAACACGTAATTGATTAGAAACTATCCATAAATACCTCATTTTCAATCAACTATTTGTTTTTCGTTAAAATACTGAGTAAGATATTGAAAAGGGGAGAAGTTCGGTTTTTATTGCATATATCGACGTTTCAGCTGGAATAGAGCGCTTTTACGTATACATCTTCCATCGGTAATATAAACGGAAAATCAGGAACATTTTAGTTAATTCTAATCAAAACACATTGATTTTTATAATTTGTATTGGAAACAACATTGTCATATGTCTTTTCTTGGATCTAAATAATACGAAACCTCGCTTTATGATTCAAAGTTAAAATCCTCAAATTTGGTATAATAGTGACTTTTTTCACGTTTTTCATGTAGTTTGATATTACGTTAATATATTCATTTTTACCAATATTTCGATACTCTTTCATGTAGTATCACGATATGTGATTTGGCCTTCATATCTCAGATTTTCGCATAATATTGCATTTTAAGCAAGTTTTCTTGCATTTTGTTTCGTACTAAACATCATCGAATTTAGCAATATTTTGACGTTTATCATCCCCTTTTCCTGTAAGTGATTTAAACAAAATATCATCGAATTATGCAATATTTTGCCGTTTTTCAACGTTTTTGTGAATTTTCAGTTTATTTGTATTAATTCATTAAATATACGATAAAAATTATACAAACACGTAATTGATTAGATAATAACCTTAAATACTTTATTTTCAATCTATTTGTTTCTCGTTGAAATACTGAGTAAGATATTGAAAAGGGGAGAAGTTCGGTTTTTATTGCATATATCGACGTTTCAGCCGGAATAGAGCAGTTTTACGTATACATCTTCCATCGGTAATATAAACGGAAAATCAGGAACATTTTAGTTAATTCTAATGAAAACACATTGATTTTTATCATTTGTATTGGAAATAACATTGTCATATGTCTTTTCTTGGATCTAAATAATACGACACGTCGCTTAATGATTCGAAGTTAAAATCCTCAAATTTGGTATAATAGTGGCTTTTTTCAGGTTTTTCATGTAGTTTGATATTACGTTAATATATTCATTTTTACCAATATTTCGATACTCTTTCATGTAGTATCACGAAATGTGATTTGGCCTTCATATCTCAGATTTTCGCATAATATTGCATTTTAAGCAAGTTTTCTTGCATTGTGTTTCGTACTAAACATCATCGAATTTAGCAATATTTCGACGTTTATCATCCCCTTTTCCTTTATGTGATTTAAACAAAATATCATCGAATTATGCAATATTTTGCCGTTTTTCAACGTTTTTGTGAATTTTCAGTTTATTGTTGTTAATTAATTAAATATACGATAAAAATGATGCAAACACGTAATTGATTAGAAATTAACGATAAATACCTCATTTTCAACTATTTGCTTCTCGTTAAAATACTGAGTAAGATATTGAAAAGGGGAGAAGTTCGGTTTTTATTGCATATATCGACGTTTCAGCCGGAATAGAGCGCTTTTACGTATACATCTTCCATCGGTAATATAATAGGAAAATCAGGAACATTTTAGTTAATTCTAATGAAAACACATTGATTTTTATCATTTGTATTGGAAACAACATTGTCATATGTCTTTTCTTGGATCTAAATAATACGAAACCTCGCTTTATGATTCGAAGTTAAAATCCTCAAATTTGGTATAATAGTGACTTTTTTCACGTTTTTCATGTAGTTTGATATTACGTTAATATATTCATTTTTACCAATATTTCGATACTCTTTCATGTAGTATCACGATATGTGATTTGGCCTTCACATCTCAAATTTTCGCATAATATTGCATTTTAAGCAAGTTTTCTTGCATTGTGTTTCGTACTAAACATCATCGAATTTAGCAATATTTTGACGTTTATAATCCCCTTTTCCTGTAAGTGATTTAAACAAAATATCATCGAATTAGGCAATATTTTGCCGTTTTTGTGAATTTCCAGTTTATTTGTATTAATTCATTAAATATACGATAAAAATGATACACACACGTAATTGATTTGATAATAACCTTAAATACTTCATTTTCAATCATCTATTTGTTTCTCGTTGAAATACTGAGTAAGATATTGAAAAGGGGAGAAGTTCGGTTTTTATTGCATATATCGACGTTTCAACCGGAATAGAGTGGTTTAACGTATACATCTTCCATCGGTAATATAAACGGAAAATCAGGAACATTTTAGATAATTCTAATGAAAACACATTGATTTTTATTTTTTGTATTGGAAACAACATTGTCATATGTCTTTTCTTACATCTAAATAATACGAAACGTCGCTTTATGATTTGAAGTTAAAATCCTCAAATTTGGTATAATAGTGACTTTTTTCACGTTTTTCATGTAGTTTGATATTACGTAAATATATTCATTTTTACCAATATTTCGATACTATTTCATGTAGTATCACGATATGTGATTTGGCCTCAATATCTCAGATTTTCGAATAATATTGCATTTTAAGCAAGTTTTCTTGCATTTTGTTTCGTACTAAACATCATCGAATTTAGCAATATTTTGACGTTTATCATCCCCTTTTCCTTTATGTGATTTAAACAAAATATCATCGAATTATGCAATATTTTGCCGTTTTTCAACGTTTTTGTGAATTTTCAGTTTATTGTTGTTAATTAATTAAATATACGATAAAAATGATGCAAACACGTAATTGATTAGAAATTAACCATAAATACCTCATTTTCAATCAACTATTTGTTTCTCGTTAAAATACTGAGTAAGATATTGAAAAGGGGAGAAGTTCGGTTTTTATTGCATATATCGACGTTTCAGCCGGAATAGAGCAGTTTTACGTATACATCTTCCATCGGTAATATAAACGGAAAATCAGGAACATTTTAGTTAATTCTAATGAAAACACATTGATTTTTATCATTTGTATTGGAAACAACATTGTCATATGTCTTTTCTTGGATATAAATAATACGACACGTCGCTTTATGATTCGAAGTTAAAATCCTCAAATTTGGTATAATAGTGACTTTTTTCACGTTTTTCATGTAGTTTGATATTACGTAAATATATTCATTTATACAATATTTCGATACTATTTCATGTAGTATCACGATATGTGATTTGGCCTCCATATCTCAGATTTTCGCATAATATTGCATTTTAAGCAAGTTTTCTTGCATTTTGTTTCGTACTAAACATCATCGAATTTAGCAATATTTTGACGTTTATCATCCCCTTTTCCTTTATGTGATTTAAACAAAATATCATCGAATTATGCAATATTTTGCCGTTTTTCAATGTTTTTGTGAATTTTCAGTTTATTGTTGTTAATTAATTAAATATACGATAAAAATGATGCAAACACGTAATTGATTAGAAATTAACGATAAATACCTCATTTTCAATCAACTATTTGCTTCTCGTTAAAATACTGAGTAAGATATTGAAAAGGGGAGAAGTTCGGTTTTTATTGCATATATCGACGTTTCAGCCGGAATAGAGCGCTTTTACGTATACATCTTCCATCGGTAATACAATCGGAAAATCAGGAACATTTTAGTTAATTCTAATGAAAACACATTGATATTTATCATTTGTATTGGAAACAACATTGTCATATGTCTTTTCTTGGATCTAAATAATACGAAACCTCGCTTTATGATTCGAAGTTAAAATCCTCAAATTTGGTATAATAGTGATTTTTTTAACGTTTTTCATGTAGTTTGATATTACGTTAATATATTCATTTTTACCAATATTTCGATACTCTTTCATGTAGTATCACGATATGTGATTTGGCCTTCATATCTCAGATTTTCGCATAATATTGCATTTTAAGCAAGTTTTCTTGCATTGTGTTTCGTACTAAACATCATCGAATTTAGCAATATTTCGACGTTTATCATCCCCTTTCCCTTTATGTGATTTAAACAAAATATCATCGAATTATGCAATATTTTGCCGTTTTTCAACGTTTTTGTGAATTTTCAGTTTATTGTTGTTAATTAATTAAATATACGATAAAAATGATGCAAACACGTAATTGATTAGAAATTAACGATAAATACCTCATTTTCAATCAACTATTTGCTTCTCGTTAAAATACTGAGTAAGATATTGAAAAGGGGAGAAGTTCGGTTTTTATTGCATATATCGACGTTTCAGCCGGAATAGAGCAGTTTTACGTGTACATCTTCCATCGGTAATAAATACGAAAAATCAGGAACATTTTATTTAATTCTAATGAAAACACATTGATTTTTAATATTTGTATTGGAAACAACATTGTCATATGTCTTTTCTTGGATCTAAATAATACGACACATCGCTTTATGATTCGAAGTTAAAATCCTCAAATTTGGTATAATAGTGACTTTTTTTCACGTTTTTCATGTAGTTTGATATTACGTAAATATATTCATTTATACCAATATTTCGATACTATTTCATGTAGTATCACGATATGTGATTTGGCCTCCATATCTCAGATTTTCGCATAATATTGCATTTTAAGCAAGTTTTCTTGCATTTTGTTTCGTACTAAACATCATCGAATTTAGCAACATTTTGACGTTTATCATACCCTTTTCCTGTAAGTGATTTAAACAAAATATCATCGAATTAGGCAATATTTTGCCGTTTTTAAACGTTTTTGTGAATTTTCAGTTTATTGGTATTAATTCATTAAATATACGATATAAATGATACAAACACGTAATTGATTAGATAATAACCTTAAATACTTCATTTTCAATCAACTATTTGTTTCTCGTTGAAATACTGAGTAAGATATTGAAAAGGGAATAAGTTCGGTTTATATTGCATATATCAACGTTTCAACCGGGACAGCGCGGTTTTAAGTGTACATCTTCCATCGGTAATATAAACGGAAAATCAGGAACATTTTAGTTAATTCTAATGTAAACACATTGATTTTTATCTTTTGTATTGGAAACAACATTGTCATATGTCTTTTCTTGAATCTAAATAATACGTCACGTCGCTTTATGATTCGAAGTTAAAATCCTCAAATTTGGTATAATAGTGACTTTCTTCACGTTTTTCCTGTAGTTTGATATTACGTGAGTTGTAGTTTGATATATTCATTTTTACCAATATTTCGATACTATTTCATGTAGTATCACGATATGTGATTTGGCCTCCATATCTCAGATTCTCGCATAATATTGCATTTTAAGCAAGTTTTCTTGCATTTTGTTTCGTACTAAACATCATCGAATTTAGCAATATTTTGACGTTTATCATCCCCTTTTCCTTTATGTGATTTAAACAAAATGTCATCGAATTAAGCAATATTTTGCCGTTTTTAAACGTTTTTGTGAGTTTTCAGTTTATTGTTGTTAATTTATTAAATATACGATAAAAATGATGCAAACACGTAATTGATTAGAAATTAACCATAAATACCTCATTTTCAACCAACTACTTGTTTCTCGTTAAAATACTGAGTAAGATCTAAATCTTAATAAAGATCTAAGTAAAAGGGGAGAAGTTCGGTTTTTATTGTATATATTGACGTTTCAGCCGGAATAGAGCAGTTTTACGTGTACATCTTCCATCGGTAATATAAACGGAAAATCAGGAACATTTTAGTTAATTCTAATGAAAACACATTGATTTTTATCATTTGTATTGGAAACAACATTGTCATATGTCTTTTCTTGGATCTAAATAATACGAAACCACCCTTTATAATTTGAAGTTAAAATCCTCAAATTTGGTATAATAGTGACTTTTTTCACGTTTTTAATGTAGTTTGATATTACGTAAATATATTCATTTTTACCAATATTTCGATACTATTTCATGTTGTATCACGATATGTGATTTGCCTTCATATCTCAGATATTCGCATAATATTGCATTTTAAGCAAGTTTTCTTGCATTTTGTTTCGTACTAAACATCATCGATTTTAGCAATATTTTGACGTTTATCATCCCCTTTTCCTGTAAGTGATTTAAACAAAATATCATCGAAATAGGCAATATTTTGCCGTTTTTAAACGTTTTTGTGAATTTTCAGTTTATTGGTATTAATTCATTAAATATACGATATAAATGATACAAACACGTAATTGATTAGATAATAACCTTAAATACTTCATTTTCAATCAACTATTTGTTTCTCGTTGAAATACTGAGTAAGATATTGAAAAGGGGAGAAGTTTGGTTTATATTGCATATATCAACGTTTCAACCGGAACAGCGCGGTTTTACGTGTACATCTTCCATCGGTAATATAAACGGAAAATCAGGAACATTTTAGTTAATTCTAATGTAAACACATTGATTTTTATCTTTTGTATTGGAAACAACATTGTCATATGTCTTTTCTAGGATCTAAATAATACGAAACCTCCCTTTATGATTCGAAGTTAAAATCCTCAAATTTGGTATAATAGTGACTTTTTTCACGTTTTTCATGTAGTTTGATATTACGTAAATATATTCATTTTTACCAATATTTCGATACTATTTCATGTAGTATCACGATATGTGATTTGGCCTCAATATCTCAGATTTTCGCATAATATTGCATTTTAAGCAAGTTTTCTTGCATTTTGTTTCGTACTAAACATCATCGAATTTAGCAATATTTTGACGTTTATCATCCCCTTTTCCTTTATGTGATTTAAACAAAATATCATCGAATTATGCAATATTTTGCCGTTTTTCAACGTTTTTGTGAATTTTCAGTTTATTGTTGTTAATTAAATAAATATACGATAAAAATGATGCAAACACGTAATTGATTAGAAATTAACCATAAATACCTCATTTTCAATCAACTATTTGTTTCTCGTTAAAATACTGAGTAAGATATTGAAAAGGGGAGAAGTTCGGTTTTTATTGCATATATCGACGTTTCAGCCGGAATAGAGCAGTTTTACGTATACATCTTCCATCGGTAATATAAACGGAAAATCAGGAACATTTTAGTTAATTCTAATGAAAACACATTGATTTTTATCATTTGTATTGGAAACAACATTGTCATATGTCTTTTCTTGGATCTAAATAATACGACACGTCGCTTAATGATTCGAAGTTAAAATCCTCAAATTTGGTATAATAGTGACTTTTTTCAGGTTTTTCATGTAGTTTGATATTACGTTAATATATTCATTTTTACCAATATTTCGATACTCTTTCATGTAGTATCACGATATGTGATTTGGCCTTCATATCTCAGATTTTCGCATAATATTGCATTTTAAGCAAGTTTTCTTGCATTGTGTTTCGTACTAAACATCATCGAATTTAGCAATATTTCGACGTTTATCATCCCCTTTTCCTTTATGTGATTTAAACAAAATATCATCGAATTATGCAATATTTTGCCGTTTTTCAACGTTTTTGTGAATTTTCAGTTTATTGTTGTTAATTAATTAAATATACGATAAAAATGATGCAAACACGTAATTGATTAGAAATTAACGATAAATACCTCATTTTCAATCAACTATTTGCTTCTCGTTAAAATACTGAGTAAGATATTGAAAAGGGGAGAAGTTCGGTTTTTATTGCATATATCGACGTTTCAGCCGGAATAGAGCAGTTTTACGTGTACATCTTCCATCGGTAATATATACGAAAAATCAGGAACATTTTATTTAATTCTAATGAAAACACATTGATTTTTAATATTTGTATTGGAAACAACATTGTCATATGTCTTTTCTTGGATCTAAATAATACGACACATCGCTTTATGATTCTAAGTTAAAATCCTCAAATTTGGTATAATAGTGACTTTTTTTCACGTTTTTCATGTACTTTGATATTACGTAAATATATTAATTTATACCAATATTTCGATACTATTTCATGTAGTATCACGATATGTGATTTGGCCTCCATATCTCAGATTTTCGCATAATATTGCATTTTAAGCAAGTTTTCTTGCATTTTGTTTCGTACTAAACATCATCGAATTTAGCAACATTTTGACGTTTATCATACCCTTTTCCTGTAAGTGATTTAAACAAAATATCATCGAATTAGGCAATATTTTGCCGTTTTTAAACGTTTTTGTGAATTTTCAGTTTATTGGTATTAATTCATTAAATATACGATATAAATGATACAAACACGTAATTGATTAGATAATAACCTTAAATACTTCATTTTCAATCAACTATTTGTTTCTCGTTGAAATACTGAGTAAGATATTGAAAAGGGAATAAGTTCGGTTTATATTGCATATATCAACGTTTCAACCGGGACAGCGCGGTTTTAAGTGTACATCTTCCATCGGTAATATAAACGGAAAATCAGGAACATTTTAGTTAATTCTAATGTAAACACATTGATTTTTATCTTTTGTATTGGAAACAACATTGTCATATGTCTTTTCTTGAATCTAAATAATACGTCACGTCGCTTTATGATTCGAAGTTAAAATCCTCAAATTTGGTATAATAGTGACTTTCTTCACGTTTTTCCTGTAGTTTGATATTACGTGAGTTGTAGTTTGATATATTCATTTTTACCAATATTTCGATACTATTTCATGTAGTATCACGATATGTGATTTGGCCTCCATATCTCAGATTCTCGCATAATATTGCATTTTAAGCAAGTTTTCTTGCATTTTGTTTCGTACTAAACATCATCGAATTTAGCAATATTTTGACGTTTATCATCCCCTTTTCCTTTATGTGATTTAAACAAAATGTCATCGAATTAAGCAATATTTTGCCGTTTTTAAACGTTTTTGTGAGTTTTCAGTTTATTGTTGTTAATTTATTAAATATACGATAAAAATGATGCAAACACGTAATTGATTAGAAATTAACCATAAATACCTCATTTTCAACCAACTACTTGTTTCTCGTTAAAATACTGAGTAAGATCTAAATCTTAATAAAGATCTAAGTAAAAGGGGAGAAGTTCGGTTTTTATTGTATATATTGACGTTTCAGCCGGAATAGAGCAGTTTTACGTGTACATCTTCCATCGGTAATATAAACGGAAAATCAGGAACATTTTAGTTAATTCTAATGAAAACACATTGATTTTTATCATTTGTATTGGAAACAACATTGTCATATGTCTTTTCTTGGATCTAAATAATACGAAACCACCCTTTATAATTTGAAGTTAAAATCCTCAAATTTGGTATAATAGTGACTTTTTTCACGTTTTTAATGTAGTTTGATATTACGTAAATATATTCATTTTTACCAATATTTCGATACTATTTCATGTTGTATCACGATATGTGATTTGCCTTCATATCTCAGATATTCGCATAATATTGCATTTTAAGCAAGTTTTCTTGCATTTTGTTTCGTACTAAACATCATCGATTTTAGCAATATTTTGACGTTTATCATCCCCTTTTCCTGTAAGTGATTTAAACAAAATATCATCGAAATAGGCAATATTTTGCCGTTTTTAAACGTTTTTGTGAATTTTCAGTTTATTGGTATTAATTCATTAAATATACGATATAAATGATACAAACACGTAATTGATTAGATAATAACCTTAAATACTTCATTTTCAATCAACTATTTGTTTCTCGTTGAAATACTGAGTAAGATATTGAAAAGGGGAGAAGTTTGGTTTATATTGCATATATCAACGTTTCAACCGGAACAGCGCGGTTTTACGTGTACATCTTCCATCGGTAATATAAACGGAAAATCAGGAACATTTTAGTTAATTCTAATGTAAACACATTGATTTTTATCTTTTGTATTGGAAACAACATTGTCATATGTCTTTTCTAGGATCTAAATAATACGAAACCTCCCTTTATGATTCGAAGTTAAAATCCTCAAATTTGGTATAATAGTGACTTTTTTCACGTTTTTCATGTAGTTTGATATTACGTAAATATATTCATTTTTACCAATATTTCGATACTATTTCATGTAGTATCACGATATGTGATTTGGCCTCAATATCTCAGATTTTCGCATAATATTGCATTTTAAGCAAGTTTTCTTGCATTTTGTTTCGTACTAAACATCATCGAATTTAGCAATATTTTGACGTTTATCATCCCCTTTTCCTTTATGTGATTTAAACAAAATATCATCGAATTATGCAATATTTTGCCGTTTTTCAACGTTTTTGTGAATTTTCAGTTTATTGTTGTTAATTAAATAAATATACGATAAAAATGATGCAAACACGTAATTGATTAGAAATTAACCATAAATACCTCATTTTCAATCAACTATTTGTTTCTCGTTAAAATACTGAGTAAGATATTGAAAAGGGGAGAAGTTCGGTTTTTATTGCATATATCGACGTTTCAGCCGGAATAGAGCAGTTTTACGTATACATCTTCCATCGGTAATATAAACGGAAAATCAGGAACATTTTAGTTAATTCTAATGAAAACACATTGATTTTTATCATTTGTATTGGAAACAACATTGTCATATGTCTTTTCTTGGATCTAAATAATACGACACGTCGCTTAATGATTCGAAGTTAAAATCCTCAAATTTGGTATAATAGTGACTTTTTTCAGGTTTTTCATGTAGTTTGATATTACGTTAATATATTCATTTTTACCAATATTTCGATACTCTTTCATGTAGTATCACGATATGTGATTTGGCCTTCATATCTCAGATTTTCGCATAATATTGCATTTTAAGCAAGTTTTCTTGCATTGTGTTTCGTACTAAACATCATCGAATTTAGCAATATTTCGACGTTTATCATCCCCTTTTCCTTTATGTGATTTAAACAAAATATCATCGAATTATGCAATATTTTGCCGTTTTTCAACGTTTTTGTGAATTTTCAGTTTATTGTTGTTAATTAATTAAATATACGATAAAAATGATGCAAACACGTAATTGATTAGAAATTAACGATAAATACCTCATTTTCAATCAACTATTTGCTTCTCGTTAAAATACTGAGTAAGATATTGAAAAGGGGAGAAGTTCGGTTTTTATTGCATATATCGACGTTTCAGCCGGAATAGAGCAGTTTTACGTGTACATCTTCCATCGGTAATATATACGAAAAATCAGGAACATTTTATTTAATTCTAATGAAAACACATTGATTTTTAATATTTGTATTGGAAACAACATTGTCATATGTCTTTTCTTGGATCTAAATAATACGACACATCGCTTTATGATTCTAAGTTAAAATCCTCAAATTTGGTATAATAGTGACTTTTTTTCACGTTTTTCATGTACTTTGATATTACGTAAATATATTAATTTATACCAATATTTCGATACTATTTCATGTAGTATCACGATATGTGATTTGGCCTCCATATCTCAGATTTTCGCATAATATTGCATTTTAAGCAAGTTTTCTTGCATTTTGTTTCGTACTAAACATCATCGAATTTAGCAACATTTTGACGTTTATCATACCCTTTTCCTGTAAGTGATTTAAACAAAATATCATCGAATTAGGCAATATTTTGCCGTTTTTAAACGTTTTTGTGAATTTTCAGTTTATTGGTATTAATTCATTAAATATACGATATAAATGATACAAACACGTAATTGATTAGATAATAACCTTAAATACTTCATTTTCAATCAACTATTTGTTTCTCGTTGAAATACTGAGTAAGATATTGAAAAGGGAATAAGTTCGGTTTATATTGCATATATCAACGTTTCAACCGGGACAGCGCGGTTTTAAGTGTACATCTTCCATCGGTAATATAAACGGAAAATCAGGAACATTTTAGTTAATTCTAATGTAAACACATTGATTTTTATCTTTTGTATTGGAAACAACATTGTCATATGTCTTTTCTTGAATCTAAATAATACGTCACGTCGCTTTATGATTCGAAGTTAAAATCCTCAAATTTGGTATAATAGTGACTTTCTTCACGTTTTTCCTGTAGTTTGATATTACGTGAGTTGTAGTTTGATATATTCATTTTTACCAATATTTCGATACTATTTCATGTAGTATCACGATATGTGATTTGGCCTCCATATCTCAGATTCTCGCATAATATTGCATTTTAAGCAAGTTTTCTTGCATTTTGTTTCGTACTAAACATCATCGAATTTAGCAATATTTTGACGTTTATCATCCCCTTTTCCTTTATGTGATTTAAACAAAATGTCATCGAATTAAGCAATATTTTGCCGTTTTTAAACGTTTTTGTGAGTTTTCAGTTTATTGTTGTTAATTTATTAAATATACGATAAAAATGATGCAAACACGTAATTGATTAGAAATTAACCATAAATACCTCATTTTCAACCAACTACTTGTTTCTCGTTAAAATACTGAGTAAGATCTAAATCTTAATAAAGATCTAAGTAAAAGGGGAGAAGTTCGGTTTTTATTGTATATATTGACGTTTCAGCCGGAATAGAGCAGTTTTACGTGTACATCTTCCATCGGTAATATAAACGGAAAATCAGGAACATTTTAGTTAATTCTAATGAAAACACATTGATTTTTATCATTTGTATTGGAAACAACATTGTCATATGTCTTTTCTTGGATCTAAATAATACGAAACCACCCTTTATAATTTGAAGTTAAAATCCTCAAATTTGGTATAATAGTGACTTTTTTCACGTTTTTAATGTAGTTTGATATTACGTAAATATATTCATTTTTACCAATATTTCGATACTATTTCATGTTGTATCACGATATGTGATTTGCCTTCATATCTCAGATATTCGCATAATATTGCATTTTAAGCAAGTTTTCTTGCATTTTGTTTCGTACTAAACATCATCGATTTTAGCAATATTTTGACGTTTATCATCCCCTTTTCCTGTAAGTGATTTAAACAAAATATCATCGAAATAGGCAATATTTTGCCGTTTTTAAACGTTTTTGTGAATTTTCAGTTTATTGGTATTAATTCATTAAATATACGATATAAATGATACAAACACGTAATTGATTAGATAATAACCTTAAATACTTCATTTTCAATCAACTATTTGTTTCTCGTTGAAATACTGAGTAAGATATTGAAAAGGGGAGAAGTTTGGTTTATATTGCATATATCAACGTTTCAACCGGAACAGCGCGGTTTTACGTGTACATCTTCCATCGGTAATATAAACGGAAAATCAGGAACATTTTAGTTAATTCTAATGTAAACACATTGATTTTTATCTTTTGTATTGGAAACAACATTGTCATATGTCTTTTCTAGGATCTAAATAATACGAAACCTCCCTTTATGATTCGAAGTTAAAATCCTCAAATTTGGTATAATAGTGACTTTTTTCACGTTTTTCATGTAGTTTGATATTACGTAAATATATTCATTTTTACCAATATTTCGATACTATTTCATGTAGTATCACGATATGTGATTTGGCCTCAATATCTCAGATTTTCGCATAATATTGCATTTTAAGCAAGTTTTCTTGCATTTTGTTTCGTACTAAACATCATCGAATTTAGCAATATTTTGACGTTTATCATCCCCTTTTCCTTTATGTGATTTAAACAAAATATCATCGAATTATGCAATATTTTGCCGTTTTTCAACGTTTTTGTGAATTTTCAGTTTATTGTTGTTAATTAAATAAATATACGATAAAAATGATGCAAACACGTAATTGATTAGAAATTAACCATAAATACCTCATTTTCAATCAACTATTTGTTTCTCGTTAAAATACTGAGTAAGATATTGAAAAGGGGAGAAGTTCGGTTTTTATTGCATATATCGACGTTTCAGCCGGAATAGAGCAGTTTTACGTATACATCTTCCATCGGTAATATAAACGGAAAATCAGGAACATTTTAGTTAATTCTAATGAAAACACATTGATTTTTATCATTTGTATTGGAAACAACATTGTCATATGTCTTTTCTTGGATCTAAATAATACGACACGTCGCTTAATGATTCGAAGTTAAAATCCTCAAATTTGGTATAATAGTGACTTTTTTCAGGTTTTTCATGTAGTTTGATATTACGTTAATATATTCATTTTTACCAATATTTCGATACTCTTTCATGTAGTATCACGATATGTGATTTGGCCTTCATATCTCAGATTTTCGCATAATATTGCATTTTAAGCAAGTTTTCTTGCATTGTGTTTCGTACTAAACATCATCGAATTTAGCAATATTTCGACGTTTATCATCCCCTTTTCCTTTATGTGATTTAAACAAAATATCATCGAATTATGCAATATTTTGCCGTTTTTCAACGTTTTTGTGAATTTTCAGTTTATTGTTGTTAATTAATTAAATATACGATAAAAATGATGCAAACACGTAATTGATTAGAAATTAACGATAAATACCTCATTTTCAATCAACTATTTGCTTCTCGTTAAAATACTGAGTAAGATATTGAAAAGGGGAGAAGTTCGGTTTTTATTGCATATATCGACGTTTCAGCCGGAATAGAGCAGTTTTACGTGTACATCTTCCATCGGTAATATATACGAAAAATCAGGAACATTTTATTTAATTCTAATGAAAACACATTGATTTTTAATATTTGTATTGGAAACAACATTGTCATATGTCTTTTCTTGGATCTAAATAATACGACACATCGCTTTATGATTCTAAGTTAAAATCCTCAAATTTGGTATAATAGTGACTTTTTTTCACGTTTTTCATGTACTTTGATATTACGTAAATATATTAATTTATACCAATATTTCGATACTATTTCATGTAGTATCACGATATGTGATTTGGCCTCCATATCTCAGATTTTCGCATAATATTGCATTTTAAGCAAGTTTTCTTGCATTTTGTTTCGTACTAAACATCATCGAATTTAGCAATATTTTGACGTTTATCATCCCCTTTTCCTTTATGTGGTTTAAACAAAATATCATCGAATTATGCAATATTTTGCCGTTATTCAACGTTTTTGTGAATTTTCAGTTTATTGTTGTTAATTAATTAAATATACGATAAAAATGATGCAAACACGTAATTGATTAGAAATTAACCATAAATACCTCATTTTCAATCAACTATTTGTTTCTCGTTAAAATACTGAGTAAGATATTGAAAAGGGGAGAAGTTCGGTTTTTATTGCATATATCGACGTTTCAGCCGGAATAGAGCAGTTTTACGTATACATCTTCCATCGGTAATATAAACGGAAAATCAGGAACATTTTAGTTAATTCTAATGAAAACACTTTGATTTTTATCATTTATATTGGAAACAACATTGTCATGTCTTTTCTTGGATCTAAATAATACGACACGTCGCTTAATGATTCGAAGTTAAAATCCTCAAATTTGGTATAATAGTGATTTTTTTCACGTTTTTCATGTAGTTTGATATTACGTTAATATATTCATTTTTACCAATATTTCGATACTCTTTCATGTAGTATCACGATATGTGATTTGGCCTTCATATCTCAGATTTTCGCATAATATTGCATTTTAAGCAAGTTTTCTTGCATTTTGTTTCGTACTAAACATCATCGATTTTAGCAATATTTTGACGTTTATCATCCCCTTTTCCTGTAAGTGATTTAAACAAAATATCATCGAATTAGGCAATATTTTGCCGTTTTTAAACGTTTTTGTGAATTTTCAGTTTATTGGTATTAATTCATTAAATATACGATATAAATGATACAAACACGTAATTGATTAGATAATACCTTAAATACTTCATTTTCAATCAACTATTTGTTTCTCGTTGAAATACTGAGTAAGATATTGAAAAGGGGATAAGTTCGGTTTATATTGCATATATCAACGTTTCAACCGGAACAGCGCGGTTTTACGTGTACATCTTCCATCGGTAATATAAACGGAAAATCAGGAACATTTTAGTTAATTCTAATGTAAACACATTGATTTTTATCTTTTGTATTGGAAACAACATTGTCATATGTCTTTTCTTGAATCTAAATAATACGACACGTCGCTTTATGATTCGAAGTTAAAATCCTCAAATTTGGTATAATAGTGACTTTCTTCACGTTTTTCCTGTAGTTTGATATTACGTGAGTTGTAGGTTGATATATTCATTTTTACCAATATTTCGATACTATTTCATGTAGTATCACGATATGTGATTTGGCCTCCATATCTCAGATTCTCGCATAATATTGCATTTTAAGCAAGTTTTCTTGCATTTTGTTTCGTACTAAACATCATCGAATTTAGCAATATTTTGACGTTTATCATCCCCTTTTCCTTTATGTGATTTAAACAAAATGTCATCGAATTAGGCAATATTTTGCCGTTTTTAAACGTTTTTGTGAGATTTCAGTTTATTGTTGTTAATTTATTAAATATACGATAAAAATGATGCAAACACGTAATTGATTAGAAATTAACCATAAATACCTCATTTTCAACCAACTACTTGTTTCTCGTTAAAATACTGAGTAAGATCTAAATCTTAATAAAGATCTAAGTAAAAGGGGAGAAGTTCGGTTTAAATTGCATATATTGACGTTTCAGCCGGAATAGAGCAGTTTTACGTGTACATCTTCCATCGGTAATATAAACGGAAAATCAGGAACATTTTAGTTAATTCTAATGAAAACACATTGATTTTTATCATTTGTATTGGAAACAACATTGTCATATGTCTTTTCTTGGATCTAAATAATACGAAACCACGCTTTATAATTTGAAGTTAAAATCCTCAAATTTGGTATAATAGTGACTTTTTTCACGTTTTTAATGTAGTTTGATATTACGTAAATATATTCATTTTTACCAATATTTCGATACTATTTCATGTTGTATCACGATATGTGATTTGCCTTCATATCTCAGATATTCGCATAATATTGCATTTTAAGCAAGTTTTCTTGCATTTTGTTTCGTACTAAACATCATCGATTTTAGCAATATTTTGACGTTTATCATCCCCTTTTCCTGTAAGTGATTTAAACAAAATATCATCGAATTAGGCAATATTTTGCCGTTTTTAAACGTTTTTGTGAATTTTCAGTTTATTGGTATTAATTCATTAAATATACGATATAAATGATACAAACACGTAATTGATTAGATAATAACCTTAAATACTTCATTTTCAATCAACTATTTGTTTCTCGTTGAAATACTGAGTAAGATATTGAAAAGGGGAGAAGTTCGGTTTATATTGCATATATCAACGTTTCAACCGGAACAGCGCGGTTTTACGTGTACATCTTCCATCGGTAATATAAACGGAAAATCAGGAACATTTTAGTTAATTCTAATGTAAACACATTGATTTTTATCTTTTGTATTGGAAACAACATTGTCATATGTCTTTTCTAGGATCTAAATAATACGAAACCTCGCTTTATGATTCGAAGTTAAAATCCTCAAATTTGGTATAATAGTGACTTTTTTCACGTTTTTCATGTAGTTTGATATTACGTTAATATATTCATTTTTACCAATATTTCGATACTCTTTCATGTAGTATCACGATATGTGATTTGGCCTTCATATCTCAGATTTTCGCATAATATTGCATTTTAAGCAAGTTTTCTTGCATTTTGTTTCGTACTAAACATCATCGAATTTAGCAATATTTTGACGTTTATCATCCCCTTTTCCTTTATGTGATTTAAACAAAATATCATCGAATTATGCAATATTTTGCCGTTTTCAACGCTTTTGTGAATTTTCAGTTTATTGTTGTTAATTAATTAAATATACGATAAAAATGATGCAAACACGTAATTGATTAGAAATTAACCATATATACCTCATTTTCAATCAACTATTTGTTTCTCGTTAAAATACTGAGTAAGATATTGAGAAGGGGAGAAGTTCGGTTTTTATTGCATATATCGACGTTTCAGCCGGAATAGAGCAGTTTTACGTGTACATCTTCCATCGGTAATATAAACGGAAAATCAGGAACATTTTAGTTAATTCTAATGAAAACACATTCATTTTTAATATTTGTATTGGAAACAACATTGTCATATGTCTTTTCTTGGATCTAAATAATACGACACATCGCTTTATGATTCGAATTTAAAATCCTCAAATTTGGTATCATAGTGACTTTTTTTCACGTTTTTCATGTAGTTTGATATTACGTAAATATATTCATTTATACCAATATTTCGATACTATTTCATGTAGTATCACGATATGTGATTTGGCCTCCATATCTCAGATTTTCGCATAATGTTGCATTTTAAGCAAGTTTTCTTGCATTTTGTTTCGTACTAAACATCATCGAATTTAGCAATATTTTGACGTTTATCATCCCCTTTTCCTTTATGTGGTTTAAACAAAATATCATCGAATTATGCAATATTTTGCCGTTTTTCAACGTTTTTGTGAATTTTCAGTTTATTGTTGTTATTTAATTAAATATACGATAAAAATGATGCAAACACGTAATTGATTAGAAACTATCCATAAATACCTCATTTTCAATCAACTATTTGTTTTTCGTTAAAATACTGAGTAAGATATTGAAAAGGGGAGAAGTTCGGTTTTTATTGCATATATCGACGTTTCAGCTGGAATAGAGCGCTTTTACGTATACATCTTCCATCGGTAATATAAACGGAAAATCAGGAACATTTTAGTTAATTCTAATCAAAACACATTGATTTTTATCATTTGTATTGGAAACAACATTGTCATATGTCTTTTCTTGGATCTAAATAATACGAAACCTCGCTTTATGATTCAAAGTTAAAATCCTCAAATTTGGTATAATAGTGACTTTTTTCACGTTTTTCATGTAGTTTGATATTACGTTAATATATTCCTTTTTACCAATATTTCGATACTCTTTCATGTAGTATCACGATATGTGATTTGGCCTTCATATCTCAGATTTTCGCATAATATTGCATTTTAAGCAAGTTTTCTTGCATTTTGTTTCGTACTAAACATCATCGAATTTAGCAATATTTTGACGTTTATCATCCCCTTTTCCTGTAAGTGATTTAAACAAAATATCATCGAATTATGCAATATTTTGCCGTTTTTCAACGTTTTTGTGAATTTTCAGTTTATTTGTATTAATTCATTAAATATACGATAAAAATTATACAAACACGTAATTGATTAGATAATAACCTTAAATACTTTATTTTCAATCTATTTGTTTCTCGTTGAAATACTGAGTAAGATATTGAAAAGGGGAGAAGTTCGGTTTATATTGCATATATCGACGTTTCAACCGGAATAGAGCCGTTTTACGTGTACATCTTCCATCGGTAATATAAACGGAAAATCAGGAACATTTTAGTTAATTCTAATGTAAACACATTGATTTTTATCTTTTGTATTGGAAACAACATTGTCATATGTCATTTCTAGGATCTAAATAATACGAAACCTCGCTTTATGATTCGAAGTTAAAATCCTCAAATTTGGTATAATAGTAACTTTTTTCACGTTTTTCATGTAGTTTGATATTACGTTAATATATTCATTTTTACCAATATTTCGATACTCTTTCATGTAGTATCACGATATGTGATTTGGCCTTCATATCTCAGATTTTCGCATAATATTGCATTTTAAGCAAGTTTTCTTGCATTTTGTTTCGTACTAAACATCATCGAATTTAGCAATATTTTGACGTTTATCATCCCCTTTTCCTTTATGTGGTTTAAACAAAATATCATCGAATTATGCAATATTTTGCCGTTTTTCAACGTTTTTGTGAATTTTCAGTTTATTGTTGTTATTTAATTAAATATACGATAAAAATGATGCAAACACGTAATTGATTAGAAACTATCCATAAATACCTCATTTTCAATCAACTATTTGTTTCTCGTTAAAATACTGAGTAAGATATTGAAAAGGGGAGAAGTTCGGTTTTTATTGCATATATCGACGTTTCAGCTGGAATAGAGCGCTTTTACGTATACATCTTCCATCGGTAATATAAACGGAAAATCAGGAACATTTTAGTTAATTCTAATCAAAACACATTGATTTTTATCATTTGTATTGGAAACAACATTGACATATGTCTTTTCTTGGATCTAAATAATTCGAAACCTCGCTTTATGATTCAAAGTTAAAATCCTCAAATTTGGTATAATAGTGACTTTTTTCACGTTTTTCATGTAGTTTGATATTACGTTAATATATTCATTTTTACCAATATTTCGATACTCTTTCATGTAGTATCACGATATGTGATTTGGCCTTCATATCTCAGATTTTCGCATAATATTGCATTTTAAGCAAGTTTTCTTGCATTTTGTTTCGTACTAAACATCATCGAATTTAGCAATATTTTGACGTTTATCATCCCCTTTTCCTTTATGTGGTTTAAACAAAATATCATCGAATTATGCAATATTTTGCCGTTTTTCAACGTTTTTGTGAATTTTCAGTTTATTGTTGTTATTTAATTAAATATACGATAAAAATGATGCAAACACGTAATTGATTAGAAACTATCCATAAATACCTCATTTTCAATCAACTATTTGTTTCTCGTTAAAATACTGAGTAAGATATTGAAAAGGGGAGAAGTTCGGTTTTTATTGCATATATCGACGTTTCAGCTGGAATAGAGCGCTTTTACGTATACATCTTCCATCGGTAATATAAACGGAAAATCAGGAACATTTTAGTTAATTCTAATCAAAACACATTGATTTTTATCATTTGTATTGGAAACAACATTGTCATATGTCTTTTCTTGGATCTAAATAATTCGAAACCTCGCTTTATGATTCAAAGTTAAAATCCTCAAATTTGGTATAATAGTGACTTTTTTCACGTTTTTCATGTAGTTTGATATTACGTTAATATATTCATTTTTACCAATATTTCGATACTCTTTCATGTAGTATCACGATATGTGATTTGGCCTTCATATCTCAGATTTTCGCATAATATTGCATTTTAAGCAAGTTTTCTTGCATTTTGTTTCGTACTAAACATCATCGAATTTAGCAATATTTTGACGTTTATCATCCCCTTTTCCTGTAAGTGATTTAAACAAAATATCATCGAATTATGCAATATTTTGCCGTTTTTCAACGTTTTTGTGAATTTTCAGTTTATTTGTATTAATTCATTAAATATACGATAAAAATTATACAAACACGTAATTGATTAGATAATAACCTTAAAAAAAATTATATTAATAAAAATTAATAAAAATTATACAAACACGTAATTGATTAGATAATAACCTTAAATACTTTATTTTCAATCTATTTGTTTCTCGTTGAAATACTGAGTAAGATATTGAAAAGGGGAGAAGTTCGGTTTATATTGCATATATCGACGTTTCAACCGGAATAGAGCCGTTTTACGTGTACATCTTCCATCGGTAATATAAACGGAAAATCAGGAACATTTTAGTTAATTCTAATGTAAACACATTGATTTTTATCTTTTGTATTGGAAACAACATTGTCATATGTCATTTCTAGGATCTAAATAATACGAAACCTCGCTTTATGATTCGAAGTTAAAATCCTCAAATTTGGTATAATAGTAACTTTTTTCACGTTTTTCATGTAGTTTGATATTACGTTAATATATTCATTTTTACCAATATTTCGATACTCTTTCATGTAGTATCACGATATGTGATTTGGCCTTCATATCTCAGATTTTCGCATAATATTGCATTTTAAGCAAGTTTTCTTGCATTTTGTTTCGTACTAAACATCATCGAATTTAGCAATATTTTGACGTTTATCATCCCCTTTTCCTTTATGTGGTTTAAACAAAATATCATCGAATTATGCAATATTTTGCCGTTTTTCAACGTTTTTGTGAATTTTCAGTTTATTGTTGTTAATTAATTATATATACGATAAAAATGATGCAAACACGTAATTGATTAGAAATTAACGATAAATACCTCATTTTCAATCAACTATTTGCTTCTCGTTAAAATACTGAGTAAGATATTGAAAAGGGGAGAAGTTCGGTTTTTATTGCATATATCGACGTTTCAGCCGGAATAGAGCGCTTTTACGTATACATCTTCCATCGGTAATATAAACGGAAAATCAGGAACATTTTAGTTAATTCTAATGAAAACGCATTGATTTTTATCATTTGTATTGGAAACAACATTGTCATATGTCTTTTCTAGGATCTAAATAATACGAAACCTCGCTTTATGATTCGAAGTTAAAATCCTCAAATTTGGTATAATAGTGACTTTTTTCACGTTTTTCATGTAGTTTGATATTACGTTAATATATTCATTTTTACCAATATTTCGATACTCTTTCATGTAGTATCACGATATGTGATTTGGCCTTCATATCTCAGATTTTCGCATAATATTGCATTTTAAGCAAGTTTTCTTGCATTTTGTTTCGTACTAAACATCATCGAATTTAGCAATATTTTGACGTTTATCATCCCCTTTTCCTTTATGTGGTTTAAACAAAATATCATCGAATTATGCAATATTTTGCCGTTTTTCAACGTTTTTGTGAATTTCCAGTTTATTTGTATTAATTCATTAAATATACGATAAAAATGATACACACACGTAATTGATTTGATAATAACCTTAAATACTTCATTTTCAATCATCTATTTGTTTCTCGTTGAAATACTGAGTAAGATATTGAAAAGGGGAGAAGTTCGGTTTTTATTGCATATATCGACGTTTCAACCGGAATAGAGTGGTTTAACGTATACATCTTCCATCGGTAATATAAACGGAAAATCAGGAACATTTTAGATAATTCTAATGAAAACAAATTGATTTTTATTTTTTGTATTGGAAACAACATTGTCATATGTCTTTTCTTGCATCTAAATAATACGAAACGTCGCTTTATGATTTGAAGTTAAAATCCTCAAATTTGGTATAATAGTGACTTTTTTCACGTTTTTCATGTAGTTTGATATTACGTAAATATATTCATTTTTACCAATATTTCGATACTATTTCATGTAGTATCACGATATGTGATTTGGCCTCAATATCTCAGATTTTCGCATAATATTGCATTTTAAGCAAGTTTTCTTGCATTTTGTTTCGTACTAAACATCATCGAATTTAGCAATATTTTGACGTTTATCATCCCCTTTTCCTTTATGTGATTTAAACAAAATATCATCGAATTATGCAATATTTTGCCGTTTTTCAACGTTTTTGTGAATTTTCAGTTTATTGTTGTTAATTAATTAAATATACGATAAAAATGATGCAAACACGTAATTGATTAGAAATTAACGATAAATACCTCATTTTCAATCAACTATTTGCTTCTCGTTAAAATACTGAGTAAGATATTGAAAAGGGGAGAAGTTCGGTTTTTATTGCATATATCGACGTTTCAGCCGGAATAGAGCGCTTTTACGTATACATCTTCCATCGGTAATATAATCGGAAAATCAGGAACATTTTAGTTAATTCTAATGAAAACACATTGATTTTTATCATTTGTATTGGAAACAACATTGTCATATGTCTTTTCTTGGATCTAAATAATACGAAACCTCGCTTTATGATTCGAAGTTAAAATCCTCAAATTTGGTATAATAGTGACTTTTTTCACGTTTTTCATGTAGTTTGATATTACGTTAATATATTCATTTTTACCAATATTTCGATACTCTTTCATGTAGTATCACGATATGTGATTTGGCCTTCATATCTCAGATTTTCGCATAATATTGCATTTTAAGCAAGTTTTCTTGCATTTTGTTTCGTACTAAACATCATCGATTTTAGCAATATTTTGACGTTTATCATCCCCATTTCCTGTAAGTGATTTAAACAAAATATCATCGAATTAGGCAATATTTTGCCGTTTTTAAACGTTTTTGTGAATTTTCAGTTTATTGGTATTAATTCATTAAATATACGATATAAATGATACAAACACGTAATTGATTAGATAATAACCTTAAATACTTCATTTTCAATCAACTATTTGTTTCTCGTTGAAATACTGAGTAAGATATTGAAAAGGGGATAAGTTCGGTTTATATTGCATATATCAACGTTTCAACCGGAACAGCGCGGTTTTACGTGTACATCTTCCATCGGTAATATAAACGGAAAATCAGGAACATTTTAGTTAATTCTAATGTAAACACATTGATTTTTATCTTTTGTATTGGAAACAACATTGTCATATGTCTTTTCTTGAATCTAAATAATACGACACGTCGCTTTATGATTCGAAGTTAAAATCCTCAAATTTGGTATAATAGTGTCTTTCTTCACGTTTTTCCTGTAGTTTGATATTACGTGAGTTGTAGGTTGATATATTCATTTTTACCAATATTTCGATACTATTTCATGTAGTATCACGATATGTGATTTGGCCTCCATATCTCAGATTCTCGCATAATATTGCATTTTAAGCAAGTTTTCTTGCATTTTGTTTCGTACTAAACATCATCGAATTTAGCAATATTTTGACGTTTATCATCCCCTTTTCCTTTATGTGATTTAAACAAAATGTCATCGAAATCGGCAATATTTTGCCGTTTTTAAACGTTTTTGTGAGATTTCAGTTTATTGTTGTTAATTTATTAAATATACGATAAAAATGATGCAAACACGTAATTGATTAGAAATTAACCATAAATACCTCATTTTCAACCAACTACTTGTTTCTCGTTAAAATACTGAGTAAGATCTAAATCTTAATAAAGATCTAAGTAAAAGGGGAGAAGTTCGGTTTTTATTGCATATATTGACGTTTCAGCCGGAATAGAGCAGTTTTACGTGTACATCTTCCATCGGTAATATAAACGGAAAATCAGGAACATTTTAGTTAATTCTAATGAAAACACATTGATTTTTATCATTTGTATTGGAAACAACATTGTCATATGTCTTTTCTTGGATCTAAATAATACGAAACCACGCTTTATAATTTGAAGTTAAAATCCTCAAATTTGGTATAATAGTGACTTTTTTCACGTTTTTAATGTAGTTTGATATTACGTAAATATATTCATTTTTACCAATATTTCGATACTATTTCATGTTGTATCACGATATGTGATTTGCCTTCATATCTCAGATATTCGCATAATATTGCATTTTAAGCAAGTTTTCTTGCATTTTGTTTCGTACTAAACATCATCGATTTTAGCAATATTTTGACGTTTATCATCCCCTTTTCCTGTAAGTGATTTAAACAAAATATCATCGAATTAGGCAATATTTTGCCGTTTTTAAACGTTTTTGTGAATTTTCAGTTTATTGGTATTAATTCATTAAATATACGATATAAATGATACAAACACGTAATTGATTAGATAATAACCTTAAATACTTCATTTTCAATCAACTATTTGTTTCTCGTTGAAATACTGAGTAAGATATTGAAAAGGGGAGAAGTTCGGTTTATATTGCATATATCAACGTTTCAACCGGAACAGCGCGGTTATACGTGTACATCTTCCATCGGTAATATAAACGGAAAATCAGGAACATTTTAGTTAATTCTAATGTAAACACATTGATTTTTATCTTTTGTATTGGAAACAACATTGTCATATGTCTTTTCTAGGATCTAAATAATACGAAACCTCGCTTTATGATTCGAAGTTAAAATCCTCAAATTTGGTATAATAGTGACTTTTTTCACGTTTTTCATGTAGTTTGATATTACGTTAATATATTCATTTTTACCAATATTTCGATACTCTTTCATGTAGTTTATTACGATATGTGATTTGGCCTTCATATCTCAGATTTTCGCATAATATTGCATTTTAAGCAAGTTTTCTTGCATTTTGTTTCGTACTAAACATCATCGAATTTAGCAATATTTTGACGTTTATCATCCCCTTTTCCTTTATGTGATTTAAACAAAATATCATCGAATTATGCAATATTTTGCCGTTTTCAACTCTTTTGTGAATTTTCAGTTTATTGTTGTTAATTAATTAAATATACGATAAAAATGATGCAAACACGTAATTGATTAGAAATTAACCATATATACCTCATTTTCAATCAACTATTTGTTTCTCGTTAAAATACTGAGTAAGATATTGAGAAGGGGAGAAGTTCGGTTTTTATTGCATATATCGACGTTTCAGCCGGAATAGAGCAGTTTTACGTGTACATCTTCCATCGGTAATATAAACGGAAAATCAGGAACATTTTAGTTAATTCTAATGAAAACACATTCATTTTTAATATTTGTATTGGAAACAACATTGTCATATGTCTTTTCTTGGATCTAAATAATACGACACATCGCTTTATGATTCGAATTTAAAATCCTCAAATTTGGTATCATAGTGACTTTTTTTCACGTTTTTCATGTAGTTTGATATTACGTAAATATATTCATTTATACCAATATTTCGATACTATTTCATGTAGTATCACGATATGTGATTTGGCCTCCATATCTCAGATTTTCGCATAATATTGCATTTTAAGCAAGTTTTCTTGCATTTTGTTTCGTACTAAACATCATCGAATTTAGCAATATTTTGACGTTTATCATCCCCTTTTCCTTTATGTGGTTTAAACAAAATATCATCGAATTATGCAATATTTTGCCGTTTTTCAACGTTTTTGTGAATTTTCAGTTTATTGTTGTTTTTTAATTAAATATACGATAAAAATGATGCAAACACGTAATTGATTAGAAACTATCCATAAATACCTCATTTTCAATCAACTATTTGTTTCTCGTTAAAATACTGAGTAAGATATTGAAAAGGGGAGAAGTTCGGTTTTAATTGCATATATCGACGTTTCAGCCGGAATAGAGCGCTTTTACGTATACATCTTCCATCGGTAATATAAACGGAAAATCAGGAACATTTTAGTTAATTCTAATGAAAACACATTGATTTTTATCATTTGTATTGGAAACAACATTGTCATATGTCTTTTCTAGGATCTAAATAATACGAAACCTCGCTTTATGATTCGAAGTTAAAATCCTCAAATTTGGTATAATAGTGACTTTTTTCACGTTTTTCATGTAGTTTGATATTACGTAAATATATTCATTTATACCAATATTTCGATACTATTTCATGTAGTATCACGATATGTGATTTGGCCTCCATATCTCAGATTTTCGCATAATATTGCATTTTAAGCAAGTTTTCTTGCATTTTGTTTCATACTAAACATCATCGAATTTAGCAATATTTTGACGTTTATCATCCCCTTTTCCTTTATGTAATTTAAACAAAATATCATCGAATTATGCAATATTTTGCCGTTTTTCAACGTTTTTTTGAATTTTCAGTTTATTTGTATTAATTCATTAAATATACGATAAAAATTATACAAACACGTAATTGATTAGATAATAACCTTAAATACTTAATTTTCAATCAACTATTTGTTTCTCGTTGAAATACTGAGTAAGATATTGAAAAGGGGAGAAGTTCGGTTTATATTCCATATATCGACGTTTCAACCGGAATAGAGCGGTTTTACGTGTACATCTTCCATCGGTAATATAAACGGAAAATCAGGAACATTTTAGTTAATTCTAATGTAAACACATTGATTTTTATCTTTTGTATTGGAAACAACATTGTCATATGTCATTTCTAGGATCTAAATAATACGAAACCTCGCTTTATGATTCGAAGTTAAAATCCTCAAATTTGGTATAATAGTGACTTTTTTCACTTTTTTCATGTAGTTTGATATTACGTTAATATATTCATTTTTACCAATATTTCGATACTCTTTCATGTAGTATCACGATATGTGATTTGGCCTTCATATCTCAGATTTTCGCATAATATTGCATTTTAAGCAAGTTTTCTTGCATTTTGTTTCGTACTAAACATCATCGAATTTAGCAATATTTTGACGTTTGTCATCCCCTTTTCCTTTATGTGGTTTAAACAAAATATCATGGAATTATGCAATATTTTGCCGTTTTTCAACGTTTTTGTGAATTTTCAGTTTATTGTTGTTATTTAATTAAATATACGATAAAAATGATGCAAACACGTAATTGATTAGAAACTATCCATAAATACCTCATTTTCAATCAACTATTTGTTTCTCGTTAAAATACTGAGTAAGATATTGAAAAGGGGAGAAGTTCGGTTTTTATTGCATATATCGACGTTTCAGCTGGAATAGAGCGCTTTTACGTATACATCTTCCATCGGTAATATAAACGGAAAATCAGGAA
Source organism: Procambarus clarkii (assembly GCF_040958095.1). Lineage (NCBI taxonomy): Eukaryota > Metazoa > Arthropoda > Malacostraca > Decapoda > Cambaridae > Procambarus > Procambarus clarkii. The sequence goes on along the minus strand of NC_091178.1, from coordinate 44,511,313 downwards.
CATTTTAGTTAATTCTAATCAAAACACATTGATTTTTATCATTTGTATTGGAAACAACATTGTCATATGTCTTTTCTTGGATCTAAATAATACGAAACCTCGCTTTATGATTCAAAGTTAAAATCCTCAAATTTGGTATAATAGTGACTTTTTTCACGTTTTTCATGTAGTTTGATATTACGTTAATATATTCATTTTTACCAATATTTCGATACTCTTTCATGTAGTATCACGATATGTGATTTGGCCTTCATATCTCAGATTTTCGCATAATATTGCATTTTAAGCAAGTTTTCTTGCATTTTGTTTCGTACTTAACATCATCGAATTTAGCAATATTTTGACGTTTATCATCCCCTTTTCCTGTAAGTGATTTAAACAAAATATCATCGAATTATGCAATATTTTGCCGTTTTTCAACGTTTTTGTGAATTTTCAGTTTATTTGTATTAATTCATTAAATATACGATAAAAATGATACACACACGTAATTGATTTGATAATAACCTTAAATACTTCATTTTCAATCTATTTGTTTCTCGTTGAAATACTGAGTAAGATATTGAAAAGGGGAGAAGTTCGGTTTATATTGCATATATCGACGTTTCAACCGGAATAGAGCGGTTTTACGTGTACATCTTCCATCGGTAATATAAACGGAAAATCAGGAACATTTTAGTTAATTCTAATGTAAACACATTGATTTTTATCTTTTGTATTGGAAACAACATTGTCATATGTCTTTTCTAGGATCTAAATAATACGAAACCTCGCTTTATGATTCGAAGATAAAATCCTCAAATTTGGTATAATAGTGATTTTTTTCACGTTTTTCATGTAGTTTGATATTACGTTAATATATTCATTTTTACCAATATTTCGATACTCTTTCATGTAGTATCACGATATGTGATTTGGCCTTCATATCTCAGATTTTCGCATAATATTGCTTTTTAAGCAAGTTTTCTTGCATTTTGTTTCGTACTAAACATCATCGAATTTAGCAATATTTTGACGTTTATCATCCCCTTTTCCTTTATGTGATTTAAACAAAATATCATCGAATTATGCAATATTTTGCCGTTTTCAACGTTTTTGTGAATTTTCAGTTTATTGTTGTTAATTAATTAAATATACGATAAAAATGATGCAAACACGTAATTGATTAGAAATTAACCATATATACCTCATTTTCAATCAACTATTTGTTTCTCGTTAATATACTGAGTAAGATATTGAAAAGGGGAGAAGTTCGGTTATTATTGCATATATCGACGTTTCAGCCGGAATAGAGCAGTTTTACGTATACATCTTCCATCGGTAATATAAACGGAAAATCAGGAACATTTTAGTTAATTCTAATGAAAACACATTGATTTTTATCATTTGTATTGGAAACAACATTGTCATATGTCTTTTCTTGGATCTAAATAATACGACACGTCGCTTTATGATTCGAAGTTAAAATCCTCAAATTTGGTATAATAGTGACTTTTTTCACGTTTTTCATGTAGTTTGATATTACGTAAATATATTCATTTATACCAATATTTCGATACTATTTCATGTAGTATCACGATATGTGATTTGGCCTCCATATCTCATATTTTCGCATAATATTGCATTTTAAGCAAGTTTTCTTGCATTTTGTTTCGTACTAAACATCATCGAATTTAGCAATATTTTGACGTTTATCATCCCCTTTTCCTTTATGTGATTTAAACAAAATATCATTGAATTATGCAATATTTTTCCGTTTCTGAACGTTTTTGTGAATTTTCAGTTTATTGTTGTTAATTAATTAAATATACGATAAAAATGATGCAAACACGTAATTGATTATAAATTAATTATAAATACCTCACTTTCAATCAACTATTTGTTTCTCGTTTAAATACTGAGTAAGATATTGAAAAGGGGAGAAGTTCGGTTTTTATTGCATATATCGACGTTTCAGCCGGAATAGAGCAGTTTTACGTGTACATCTTCCATCGGTAATATAAACGGAAAATCAGGAACATTTTAGTTAATTCTAATGAAAACACATTCTTTTTTAATATTTGTATTGGAAACAACATTGTCATATGTCTTTTCTTGGATCTAAATAATACGACACGTCGCTTTATGATTCGAAGTTAAAATCCTCAAATTTGGTATAATAGTGACTTTTTTCACGTTTTTCATGTAGTTTGATATTACGTAAATATATTCATTTATACCAATATTTCGATACTATTTCATGTAGTATCACGATATGTGATTTGGCCTCCATATCTCAGATTTTCGCATAATATTGCATTTTAAGCAAGTTTTCTTGCATTTTGTTTCGTACTAAACATCATCGAATTTAGCAATATTTTGACGTTTATCATCCCCTTTTCCTTTATGTGATTTAAACAAAATATCATCGAATTATGCAATATTTTGCCGTTTTTCAACGTTTTTGTGAATTTTCAGTTTATTGTTGTTAATTAATTAAATATACGATAAAAATGATGCAAAAACGTAATTGATTAGAAATTAACGATAAATACCTCATTTTCAATCAACTATTTGCTTCTCGGTAAAATACTGAGTAAGATATTGAAAAGGGGAGAAGTTCGGTTTTTATTGCATATATCGACGTTCCAGCCGGAATAGAGCGCTATTACGTATACATCTTCCATCGGTAATATAAACGGAAAATCAGGAACATTTTAGTTAATTCTAATGAAAACACATTGATTTTTATCATTTGTATTGGAAACAACATTGTCATATGTCTTTTCTCGGATCTAAATAATACGAAACCTCGCTTTATGATTCGAAGTTAAAATCCTCAAATTTGGTGTAATAGTGACTTTTTTCACGTTTTTCATGTAGTTTGATATTACGTTAATATATTCATTTTTACCAATATTTCGATACTCTTTCATGTAGTATCACGATATGTGATTTGGCCTTCATATCTCAGATTTTCGCATAATATTGCATTTTAAGCAAGTTTTCTTGCATTGCGTTTCGTACTAAACATCATCGAATTTAGCAATATTTTGACGTTTATAATCCCCTTTTCCTGTAAGTGATTTAAACAAAATATCATCGAATTAGGCAATATTTTGCCGTTTTTAAATGTTTTTGTGAATTTCCAGTTAATTTGTATTAATTCATTATATATATGATAAAAATGATACACACACGTAATTGATTTGATAATAACCTTAAATACTTCATTTTCAATCATCTATTTGTTTCTCGTTGAAATACTGAGTAAGATATTGAAAAGAGGAGAAGTTCGGTTTTTATTGCATATATCGACGTTTCATCCGGAATAGAGCGGTTTTACGTGTACATCTTCCATCGGTAATATAAACGGAAAATCAGGAACATTTTAGTTAATTCTAATGTAAACACATTGATTTTTATCTTTTGTATTGGAAACAACATTGTCATATGTCTTTTCTAGGATCTAAATAATACGAAACCTCGCTTTATGATTCGAACATAAAATCCTCAAATTTGGTATAATAGTGATTTTTTTCACGTTTTTCATGTAGTTTGATATTTCGTAAATATATTCATTTATACCAATATTTCGATACTCTTTCATGTAGTATCACGATATGTGATTTGGCCTCCATATCTCAGATTTTCGCATAATATTGCATTTTAAGTAAGTTTTCTTGCATTTTGTTTCGTACTAAACATCATCGAATTTAGCAATATTTTGACGTTTATCATCCCCTTTTCCTTTATGTGATTTAAACAAAATATCATCGAATTATGCAATATTTTGCCGTTTTTCAACGTTTTTGTGAATTTTCAGTTTATTGTTGTTTTTTAATTAAATATACGATAAAAATGATGCAAACACGTAATTGATTAGAAACTATCCATAAATACCTCATTTTCAATCAACTATTTGTTTCTCGTTAAAATACTGAGTAAGATATTGAAAAGGGGAGAAGTTCGGTTTTAATTGCATATATCGACGTTTCAGCCGGAATAGAGCGCTTTTACGTATACATCTTCCATCGGTAATATAAACGGAAAATCAGGAACATTTTAGTTAATTCTAATGAAAACACATTGATTTTTATCATTTGTATTGGAAACAACATTGTCATATGTCTTTTCTAGGATCTAAATAATACGAAACCTCGCTTTATGATTCGAAGTTAAAATCCTCAAATTTGGTATAATAGTGACTTTTTTCACGTTTTTCATGTAGTTTGATATTACGTAAATATATTCATTTATACCAATATTTCGATACTATTTCATGTAGTATCACGATATGTGATTTGGCCTCCATATCTCAGATTTTCGCATAATATTGCATTTTAAGCAAGTTTTCTTGCATTTTGTTTCATACTAAACATCATCGAATTTAGCAATATTTTGACGTTTATCATCCCCTTTTCCTTTATGTAATTTAAACAAAATATCATCGAATTATGCAATATTTTGCCGTTTTTCAACGTTTTTTTGAATTTTCAGTTTATTTGTATTAATTCATTAAATATACGATAAAAATTATACAAACACGTAATTGATTAGATAATAACCTTAAATACTTAATTTTCAATCAACTATTTGTTTCTCGTTGAAATACTGAGTAAGATATTGAAAAGGGGAGAAGTTCGGTTTATATTCCATATATCGACGTTTCAACCGGAATAGAGCGGTTTTACGTGTACATCTTCCATCGGTAATATAAACGGAAAATCAGGAACATTTTAGTTAATTCTTATGTAAACACATTGATTTTTATCTTTTGTATTGGAAACAACATTGTCATATGTCATTTCTAGGATCTAAATAATACGAAACCTCGCTTTATGATTCGAAGTTAAAATCCTAAAATTTGGTATAATAGTGACTTTTTTCACGTTTTTCATGTAGTTTGATATTACGTTAATATATTCATTTTTACCAATATTTCGATACTCTTTCATGTAGTATCACGATATGTGATTTGGCCTTCATATCTCAGATTTTCGCATAATATTGCATTTTAAGCAAGTTTTCTTGCATTTTGTTTCGTACTAAACATCATCGAATTTAGCAATATTTTGACGTTTGTCATCCCCTTTTCCTTTATGTGGTTTAAACAAAATATCATGGAATTATGCAATATTTTGCCGTTTTTCAACGTTTTTGTGAATTTTCAGTTTATTGTTGTTATTTAATTAAATATACGATAAAAATGATGCAAACACGTAATTGATTAGAAACTATCCATAAATACCTCATTTTCAATCAACTATTTGTTTCTCGTTAAAATACTGAGTAAGATATTGAAAAGGGGAGAAGTTCGGTTTTTATTGCATATATCGACGTTTCAGCTGGAATAGAGCGCTTTTACGTATACATCTTCCATCGGTAATATAAACGGAAAATCAGGAACATTTTAGTTAATTCTAATCAAAACACATTGATTTTTATCATTTGTATTGGAAACAACATTGTCATATGTCTTTTCTTGGATCTAAATAATACGAAACCTCGCTTTATGATTCAAAGTTAAAATCCTCAAATTTGGTATAATAGTGACTTTTTTCACGTTTTTCATGTAGTTTGATATTACGTTAATATATTCATTTTTACCAATATTTCGATACTCTTTCATGTAGTATCACGATATGTGATTTGGCCTTCATATCTCAGATTTTCGCATAATATTGCATTTTAAGCAAGTTTTCTTGCATTTTGTTTCGTACTTAACATCATCGAATTTAGCAATATTTTGACGTTTATCATCCCCTTTTCCTGTAAGTGATTTAAACAATATCATCGAATTATGCAATATTTTGCCGTTTTTCAACGTTTTTGTGAATTTTCAGTTTATTTGTATTAATTCATTAAATATACGATAAAAATGATACACACACGTAATTGATTTGATAATAACCTTAAATACTTCATTTTCAATCTATTTGTTTCTCGTTGAAATACTGAGTAAGATATTGAAAAGGGGAGAAGTTCGGTTTATATTGCATATATCGACGTTTCAACCGGAATAGAGCGGTTTTACGTGTACATCTTCCATCGGTAATATAAACGGAAAATCAGGAACATTTTAGTTAATTCTAATGTAAACACATTGATTTTTATCTTTTGTATTGGAAACAACATTGTCATATGTCTTTTCTAGGATCTAAATAATACGAAACCTCGCTTTATGATTCGAAGATAAAATCCTCAAATTTGGTATAATAGTGATTTTTTTCACGTTTTTCATGTAGTTTGATATTACGTTAATATATTCATTTTTACCAATATTTCGATACTCTTTCATGTAGTATCACGATATGTGATTTGGCCTTCATATCTCAGATTTTCGCATAATATTGCTTTTTAAGCAAGTTTTCTTGCATTTTGTTTCGTACTAAACATCATCGAATTTAGCAATATTTTGACGTTTATCATCCCCTTTTCCTTTATGTGATTTAAACAAAATATCATCGAATTATGCAATATTTTGCCGTTTTCAACGTTTTTGTGAATTTTCAGTTTATTGTTGTTAATTAATTAAATATACGATAAAAATGATGCAAACACGTAATTGATTAGAAATTAACCATATATACCTCATTTTCAATCAACTATTTGTTTCTCGTTAATATACTGAGTAAGATATTGAAAAGGGGAGAAGTTCGGTTATTATTGCATATATCGACGTTTCAGCCGGAATAGAGCAGTTTTACGTATACATCTTCCATCGGTAATATAAACGGAAAATCAGGAACATTTTAGTTAATTCTAATGAAAACACATTGATTTTTATCATTTGTATTGGAAACAACATTGTCATATGTCTTTTCTTGGATCTAAATAATACGACACGTCGCTTTATGATTCGAAGTTAAAATCCTCAAATTTGGTATAATAGTGACTTTTTTCACGTTTTTCATGTTGTTTGATATTACGTAAATATATTCATTTATACCAATATTTCGATACTATTTCATGTAGTATCACGATATGTGATTTGGCCTCCATATCTCATATTTTCGCATAATATTGCATTTTAAGCAAGTTTTCTTGCATTTTGTTTCGTACTAAACATCATCGAATTTAGCAATATTTTGACGTTTATCATCCCCTTTTCCTTTATGTGATTTAAACAAAATATCATCGAATTATGCAATATTTTTCCGTTTCTGAACGTTTTTGTGAATTTTCAGTTTATTGTTGTTAATTAATTAAATATACGATAAAAATGATGCAAACACGTAATTGATTATAAATTAATTATAAATACCTCACTTTCAATCAACTATTTGTTTCTCGTTTAAATACTGAGTAAGATATTGAAAAGGGGAGAAGTTCGGTTTTTATTGCATATATCGACGTTTCAGCCGGAATAGAGCAGTTTTACGTGTACATCTTCCATCGGTAATATAAACGGAAAATCAGGAACATTTTAGTTAATTCTAATGAAAACACATTCTTTTTTAATATTTGTATTGGAAACAACATTGTCATATGTCTTTTCTTGGATCTAAATAATACGACACGTCGCTTTATGATTCGAAGTTAAAATCCTCAAATTTGGTATAATAGTGACTTTTTTCACGTTTTTCATGTAGTTTGATATTACGTAAATATATTTATTTATACCAATATTTCGATACTATTTCATGTAGTATCACGATATGTGATTTGGCCTCCATATCTCAGATTTTCGCATAATATTGCATTTTAAGCAAGTTTTCTTGCATTTTGTTTCGTACTAAACATCATCGAATTTAGCAATATTTTGACGTTTATCATCCCCTTTTCCTTTATGTGATTTAAACAAAATATCATCGAATTATGCAATATTTTGCCGTTTTTCAACGTTTTTGTGAATTTTCAGTTTATTGTTGTTAATTAATTAAATATACGATAAAAATGATGCAAAAACGTAATTGATTAGAAATTAACGATAAATACCTCATTTTCAATCAACTATTTGCTTCTCGGTAAAATACTGAGTAAGATATTGAAAAGGGGAGAAGTTCGGTTTTTATTGCATATATCGACGTTCCAGCCGGAATAGAGCGCTATTACGTATACATCTTCCATCGGTAATATAAACGGAAAATCAGGAACATTTTAGTTAATTCTAATGAAAACACATTGATTTTTATCATTTGTATTGGAAACAACATTGTCATATGTCTTTTCTCGGATCTAAATAATACGAAACCTCGCTTTATGATTCGAAGTTAAAATCCTCAAATTTGGTGTAATAGTGACTTTTTTCACGTTTTTCATGTAGTTTGATATTACGTTAATATATTCATTTTTACCAATATTTCGATACTCTTTCATGTAGTATCACGATATGTGATTTGGCCTTCATATCTCAGATTTTCGCATAATATTGCATTTTAAGCAAGTTTTCTTGCATTGCGTTTCGTACTAAACATCATCGAATTTAGCAATATTTTGACGTTTATAATCCCCTTTTCCTGTAAGTGATTTAAACAAAATATCATCGAATTAGGCAATATTTTGCCGTTTTTAAATGTTTTTGTGAATTTCCAGTTAATTTGTATTAATTCATTATATATATGATAAAAATGATACACACACGTAATTGATTTGATAATAACCTTAAATACTTCATTTTCAATCATCTATTTGTTTCTCGTTGAAATACTGAGTAAGATATTGAAAAGAGGAGAAGTTCGGTTTTTATTGCATATATCGACGTTTCATCCGGAATAGAGCGGTTTTACGTGTACATCTTCCATCGGTAATATAAACGGAAAATCAGGAACATTTTAGTTAATTCTAATGTAAACACATTGATTTTTATCTTTTGTATTGGAAACAACATTGTCATATGTCTTTTCTAGGATCTAAATAATACGAAACCTCGCTTTATGATTCGAACATAAAATCCTCAAATTTGGTATAATAGTGATTTTTTTCACGTTTTTCATGTAGTTTGATATTTCGTAAATATATTCATTTATACCAATATTTCGATACTCTTTCATGTAGTATCACGATATGTGATTTGGCCTCCATATCTCAGATTTTCGCATAATATTGCATTTTAAGTAAGTTTTCTTGCATTTTGTTTCGTACTAAACATCATCGAATTTAGCAATATTTTGACGTTTATCATCCCCTTTTCCTTTATGTGATTTAAACAAAATATCATCGAATTATGCAATATTTTGCCGTTTTTCAACGTTTTTGTGAATTTTCAGTTTATTGTTGTTAATTAATTAAATATACGATAAAAATGATGCAAACACGTAATTGATTAGAAATTAATTATAAATACCTCATTTTCAATCAACTATTTGTTTCTCGTTAAAATACTGAGTAAGATATTGAAAAGGGGAGAAGTTCGGTTTTTATTGCATATATCGACGTTTCAGCCGGAATAGAGCAGTTTTACGTGTACATCTTCCATCGGTAATATAAACGGAAAATCAGGAACATTTTAGTTAATTCTAATGAAAACACATTCATTTTTAATATTTGTATTGGAAACAACATTGTCATATGTCTTTTCTTGGATCTAAATAATACGACACGTCGCTTTATGATTCGAAGTTAAAATCCTCAAATTTGGTATAATAGTGATTTTTTTCACGTTTTTCATGTAGTTTGATATTACGTAAATATATTCATTTATCATCCCCTTTTATTTCGATATTTCGATACTATTTCATGTAGTATCACGATATGTGATTTGGCCTCCATATCTCAGATTTTCGCTTAATATTGCATTTTAAGCAAGTTTTCTTGCATTTTGTTTCTTACTAAACATCATCGAATTTAGCAATATTTTGACGTTTATCATCCCCTTTTCTTTTATGTGATTTAAACAAAATATCATCGAATTATGCAATATTTTGCCGTTTTTCAACGTTTTTGTGAATTTTCAGTTTATTGTTGTTAATTAATTAAATATACGATAAAAATGATGCAAACACGTAATTGATTAGAAATTAACCATAAATACCTCATTTTCAATCAACTATTTGTTTCTCGTTAAAATACTGAGTAAGATATTGAAAAGGGGAGAAGTTCGGTTTTTATTGCATATATCGACGTTTCAGCCGGAATAGAGCAGTTTTACGTATACATCTTCCATCGGTAATATAAACGGAAAATCAGGAACATTTTAGTTAATTCTAATGAAAACACATTAATTTTTATCATTTGTATTGGAAACAACATTGTCATATGTCTTTTCTTGGATCTAAATAATACGACACGTCGCTTTATGATTCAAAGTTAAAATCCTCAAATTTGGTATAATAGTGACTTTTTTCACGTTTTTCATGTAGTTTGATATTACGTAAATATATTCACTTATACCAATATTTCGATACTATTTCATGTAGTATCACGATATGTGATTTGGCCTCCATATCTCAGATTTTCGCATAATATTGCATTTTAAGCAAGTTTTCTTGCATTTTGTTTCGTACTAAACATCATCGAATTTAGCAATATTTTGACGTTTATCATCCCCTTTTCTTTTATGTGATTTAAACAAAATATCATCGAATTATGCAATATTTTGCCGTTTTTCAACGTTTTTGTGAATTTTCAGTTTATTGTTGGTAATTAATTAAATATACGATAAAAATGATGCAAACACGTAATTGATTAGAAATTAACGATAAATACCTCATTTTCAATCAACTATTTGCTTCTCGTTAAAATACTGAGTAAGATATTGAAAAGGGGAGAAGTTCGGTTTATATTGCATATATCGACGTTTCAGCCGGAATAGAGCAGTTTTACGTATACATCTTCCATCGGTAATATAAACGGAAAATCAGGAACATTTTAGTTAATTCTAATGAAAACACATTGATTTTTATCATTTGTATTGGAAACAACATTGTCATATGTCTTTTCTTGGATCTAAATAATACGACACGTCGCTTTATGATTCGAAGTTAAAATCCTCAAATTTGGTATAATAGTGACTTTTTTCACGTTTTTCATGTAGTTTGATATTACGTAAATATATTCATTTATACCAATATTTCGATACTATTTCATGTAGTATCACGATATGTGATTTGGCCTCCATATCTCATATTTTCGCATAATATTGCATTTTAAGCAAGTTTTCTTGCATTTTGTTTCGTACTAAATATCATCGAATTTAGCAATATTTTGACGTTTATCATCCCCTTTTCCTTTATGTGATTTAAACAAAATATCATCGAATTATGCAATATTTTGCCGTTTTTCAACGTTTTTGTGAATTTTCAGTTTATTGTTGTTAATTAATTAAATATACGATAAAAATGATGCAAACACGTAATTGATTAGAAATTAACGATAAATACCTCATTTTCAATCAACTATTTGCTTCTCGTTAAAATACTGAGTAAGATATTGAAAAGGGGAGAAGTTCGGTTTTTATTGCATATATCGACGTTTCAGCCGGAATAGAGCGCTTTTACGTATACATCTTCCATCGGTAATATAAACGGAAAATCAGGAACATTTTAGTTAATTCTAATGAAAACACATTGATTTTTATCATTTGTATTGGAAACAACATTGTCATATGTCTTTTCTAGGATCTAAATAATACGAAACCTCGCTTTATGATTCGAAGTTAAAATCCTCAAATTTGGTATAATAGTGACTTTTTTCACGTTTTTCATGTAGTTTGATATTACGTTAATATATTCATTTTTACCAATATTTCGATACTCTTTCATGTAGTATCACGATATGTGATTTGGCCTTCATATCTCAGATTTTCGCATAATATTGCATTTTAAGCAAGTTTTCTTGCATTTTGTTTCGTACTAAACATCATCGAATTTAGCAATATTTTGACGTTTATCATCCCCTTTTCCTTTATGTGATTTAAACAAAATATCATCGAATTATGCAATATTTTGCCGTTTCTGAACGTTTTTGTGAATTTTCAGTTTATTGTTGTTAATTAATTAAATATACGATAAAAATGATGCAAACACGTAATTGATTAGAAATTAATTATAAATACCTCACTTTCAATCAACTATTTGTTTCTCGTTTAAATACTGAGTAAGATATTGAAAAGGGGAGAAGTTCGGTTTTTATTGCATATATCGACGTTTCAGCCGGAATAGAGCAGTTTTACGTGTACATCTTCCATCGGTAATATAAACGGAAAATCAGGAACGTTTTAGTTAATTCTAATGAAAACACATTCATTTTTAATATTTGTATTGGAAACAACATTGTCATATGTCTTTTCGTGGATCTAAATAATACGACACGTCGCTTTATGATTCGAAGTTAAAATCCTCAAATTTGGTATAATAGTGACTTTTTTCACGTTTTTCATGTAGTTTGATATTACGTAAATATATTCATTTATACCAATATTTCGATACTATTTCATGTAGTATCACGATATGTGATTTGGCCTCCATATCTCAGATTTTCGCATAATATTGCATTTTAAGCAAGTTTTCTTGCATTTTGTTTCTTACTAAACATCATCGAATTTAGCAATATTTTGACGTTTATCATCCCCTTTTCCTTTATGTGATTTAAACAAAATATCATCGAATTATGCAATATTTTGCCGTGTTTCAACGTTTTTGTGAATTTTCAGTTTATTGTTGTTAATTAATTAAATATACGATAAAAATGATGCAAAAACGTAATTGATTAGAAATTAACGATAAATACCTCATTTTCAATCAACTATTTGCTTCTCGGTAAAATACTGAGTAAGATATTGAAAAGGGGAGAAGTTCGGTTTTTATTGCATATATCGACGTTCCAGCCGGAATAGAGCGCTATTACGTATACATCTTCCATCGGTAATATAAACGGAAAATCAGGAACATTTTAGTTAATTCTAATGAAAACACATTGATTTTTATCATTTGTATTGGAAACAACATTGTTATATGTCTTTTCTCGGATCTAAATAATACGAAACCTCGCTTTATGATTCGAAGTTAAAATCCTCAAATTTGGTGTAATAGTGACTTTTTCACGTTTTTCATGTAGTTTGATATTACGTTAATATATTCATTTTTACCAATATTTCGATACTCTTTCATGTAGTATCACGATATGTGATTTGGCCTTCATATCTCAGATTTTCGCATAATATTGCATTTTAAGCAAGTTTTCTTGCATTGTGTTTCGTACTAAACATCATCGAATTTAGCAATATTTTGACGTTTATAATCCCCTTTTCCTGTAAGTGATTTAAACAAAATATCATCGAATTAGGCAATATTTTGCCGTTTTTAAATGTTTTTGTGAATTTCCAGTTAATTTGTATTAATTCATTAAATATACGATAAAAATGATACACACACGTAATTGATTTGATAATAACCTTAAATACTTCATTTTCAATCATCTATTTGTTTCTCGTTGAAATACTGAGTAAGATATTGAAAAGAGGAGAAGTTCGGTTTTTATTGCATATATCGACGTTTCATCCGGAATAGAGCGGTTTTACGTGTACATCTTCCATCGGTAATATAAACGGAAAATCAGGAACATTTTAGTTAATTCTAATGTAAACACATTGATTTTTATCTTTTGTATTGGAAACAACATTATCATATGTCTTTTCTAGGATCTAAATAATACGAAACCTCGCTTTATGATTCGAACATAAAATCCTCAAATTTGGTATAATAGTGATTTTTTTCACGTTTTTCATGTAGTTTGATATTACGTAAATATATTCATTTATACCAATATTTCGATACTCTTTCATGTAGTATCACGATATGTGATTTGGCCTCCATATCTCAGATTTTCGCATAATTGCATTTTAAGCAAGTTTTCTTGCATTTTGTTTCGTACTAAACATCATCGAATTTAGCAATATTTTGACGTTTATCATCCCCTTTTCCTTTATGTGATTTAAACAAAATATCATCGAATTATGCAATATTTTGCCGTTTTTCAATGTTTTTGTGAATTTTCAGTTTATTGTTGTTAATTAATTAAATATACGATAAAAATGATGCAAACACGTAATTGATTAGAAATTAATTATAAATACCTCATTTTCAATCAACTATTTGTTTCTCGTTAAAATACTGAGTAAGATATTGAAAAGGGGAGAAGTTCGGTTTTTATTGCATATATCGACGTTTCAGCCGGAATAGAGCAGTTTTACGTGTACATCTTCCATCGGTAATATAAACGGAAAATCAGGAACATTTTAGTTAATTCTAATGAAAACACATTCATTTTTAATATTTGTATTGGAAACAACATTGTCATATGTCTTTTCTTGGATCTAAATAATACGACACGTCGCTTTATGATTCGAAGTTAAAATCCTCAAATTTGGTATAATAGTGATTTTTTTCACGTTTTTCATGTAGTTTGATATTACGTAAATATATTCATTTATCATCCCCTTTTATTTCGATATTTCGATACTATTTCATGTAGTATCACGATATGTGATTTGGCCTCCATATCTCAGATTTTCGCATAATATTGCATTTTAAGCAAGTTTTCTTGCATTTTGTTTCTTACTAAACATCATCGAATTTAGCAATATTTTGACGTTTATCATCCCCTTTTCCTTTATGTGATTTAAACAAAATATCATCGAATTATGCAATATTTTGCCGTTTTTCAACGTTTTTGTGAATTTTCAGTTTATTGTTGTTAATTAATTAAATATACGATAAAAATGATGCAAACACGTAATTGATTAGAAATTAATTATAAATACCTCATTTTCAATCAACTATTTGTTTCTCGTTAAAATACTGAGTAAGATATTGAAAAGGGGGAGAAGTTCGGTTTTTATTGCATATATCGACGTTTCAGCCGGAATAGAGCAGTTTTAAGTGTACATCTTCCATCGGTAATATAAACGGAAAATCAGGAACATTTTAGTTAATTCTAATGAAAACACATTCATTTTTAATATTTGTATTGGAAACAACATTGTCATATGTCTTTTCTTGGATCTAAATAATACGACACGTCGCTTTATGATTCGAAGTTAAAATCCTCAAATTTGGTATAATAGTGATTTTTTTCACGTTTTTCATGTAGTTTGATATTACGTAAATATATTCATTTATCATCCCCTTTTATTTCGATATTTCGATACTATTTCATGTAGTATCACGATATGTGATTTGGCCTCCATATCTCAGATTTTCGCATAATATTGCATTTTAAGCAAGTTTTCTTGCATTTTGTTTCTTACTAAACATCATCGAATTTAGCAATATTTTGACGTTTATCATCCCCTTTTCCTTTATGTGATTTAAACAAAATATCATCGAATTATGCAATATTTTGCCGTTTTTCAACGTTTTTGTGAATTTTCAGTTTATTGTTGTTAATTAATTAAATATACGATAAAAATGATGCAAAAACGTAATTGATTAGAAATTAACGATAAATACCTCATTTTCAATCAACTATTTGCTTCTCGGTAAAATACTGAGTAAGATATTGAAAAGGGGAGAAGTTCGGTTTTTATTGCATATATCGACGTTCCAGCCGGAATAGAGCGCTATTACGTATACATCTTCCATCGGTAATATAAACGGAAAATCAGGAACATTTTAGTTAATTCTAATGAAAACACATTGATTTTTATCATTTGTATTGGAAACAACATTGTCATATGTCTTTTCTCGGATCTAAATAATACGAAACCTCGCTTTATGATTCGAAGTTAAAATCCTCAAATTTGGTGTAATAGTGACTTTTTTCACGTTTTTCATGTAGTTTGATATTACGTTAATATATTCATTTTTACCAATATTTCGATACTCTTTCATGTAGTATCACGATATGTGATTTGGCCTTCATATCTCAGATTTTCGCATAATATTGCATTTTAAGCAAGTTTTCTTGCATTGTGTTTCGTACTAAACATCATCGAATTTAGCAATATTTTGACGTTTATAATCCCCTTTTCCTGTAAGTGATTTAAACAAAATATCATCGAATTAGGCAATATTTTGCCGTTTTTAAATGTTTTTGTGAATTTCCAGTTAATTTGTATTAATTCATTAAATATACGATAAAAATGATACACACACGTAATTGATTTGATAATAACCTTAAATACTTCATTTTCAATCATCTATTTGTTTCTCGTTGAAATACTGAGTAAGATATTGAAAAGAGGAGAAGTTCGGTTTTTATTGCATATATCGACGTTTCATCCGGAATAGAGCGGTTTTACGTGTACATCTTCCATCGGTAATATAAACGGAAAATCAGGAACATTTTAGTTAATTCTAATGTAAACACATTGATTTTTATCTTTTGTATTGGAAACAACATTGTCATATGTCTTTTCTAGGATCTAAATAATACGAAACCTCGCTTTATGATTCGAACATAAAATCCTCAAATTTGGTATAATAGTGATTTTTTTCACGTTTTTCATGTAGTTTGATATTACGTAAATATATTCATTTATACCAATATTTCGATACTCTTTCATGTAGTATCACGATATGTGATTTGGCCTCCATATCTCAGATTTTCGCATAATATTGCATTTTAAGCAAGTTTTCTTGCATTTTGTTTCGTACTAAACATCATCGAATTTAGCAATATTTTGACGTTTATCATCCCCTTTTCCTTTATGTGATTTAAACAAAATATCATCGAATTATGCAATATTTTGCCGTTTTTCAACGTTTTTGTGAATTTTCAGTTTATTGTTGTTAATTAATTAAATATACGATAAAAATGATGCAAACACGTAATTGATTAGAAATTAATTATAAATACCTCATTTTCAATCAACTATTTGTTTCTCGTTAAAATACTGAGTAAGATATTGAAAAGGGGAGAAGTTCGGTTTTTATTGCATATATCGACGTTTCAGCCGGAATAGAGCAGTTTTACGTGTACATCTTCCATCGGTAATATAAACGGAAAATCAGGAACATTTTAGTTAATTCTAATGAAAACACATTCATTTTTAATATTTGTATTGGAAACAACATTGTCATATGTCTTTTCTTGGATCTAAATAATACGACACGTCGCTTTATGATTCGAAGTTAAAATCCTCAAATTTGGTATAATAGTGATTTTTTTCACGTTTTTCATGTAGTTTGATATTACGTAAATATATTCATTTATCATCCCCTTTTATTTCGATATTTCGATACTATTTCATGTAGTATCACGATATGTGATTTGGCCTCCATATCTCAGATTTTCGCATAATATTGCATTTTAAGCAAGTTTTCTTGCATTTTGTTTCTTACTAAACATCATCGAATTTAGCAATATTTTGACGTTTATCATCCCCTTTTCCTTTATGTGATTTAAACAAAATATCATCGAATTATGCAATATTTTGCCGTTTTTCAACGTTTTTGTGAATTTTCAGTTTATTGTTGTTAATTAATTAAATATACGATAAAAATGATGCAAACACGTAATTGATTAGAAATTAACCATAAATACCTCATTTTCAATCAACTATTTGTTTCTCGTTAAAATACTGAGTAAGATATTGAAAAGGGGAGAAGTTCGGTTTTTATTGCATATATCGACGTTTCAGCCGGAATAGAGCAGTTTTACGTATACATCTTCCATCGGTAATATAAACGGAAAATCAGGAACATTTTAGTTAATTCTAATGAAAACACATTGATTTTTATCATTTGTATTGGAAACAACATTGTCATATGTCTTTTCTTGGATCTAAATAATACGACACGTCGCTTTATGACTCGAAGTTAAAATCCTCAAATTTGGTATAATAGTGACTTTTTTCACGTTTTTCATGTAGTTTGATATTACGTAAATATATTCACTTATACCAATATTTCGATACTATTTCATGTAGTATCACGATATGTGATTTGGCCTCCATATCTCAGATTTTCGCATAATATTGCATTTTAAGCAAGTTTTCTTGCATTTTGTTTCGTACTAAACATCATCGAATTTAGCAATATTTTGACGTTTATCATCCCCTTTTCCTTTATGTGATTTAAACAAAATATCATCGAATTTTGTAATATTTTGCCGTTTTTGAACGTTTTTGTGAATTTTCAGTTTATTGTTGTTAATTAATTAAATATACGATAAAAATGATGCAAACACGTAATTGATTAGAAATTAATTATAAATACCTCATTTTCAATCAACTATTTGTTTCTCGTTTAAATACTGAGTAAGATATTGAAAAGGGGAGAAGTTCGGTTTTTATTGCATATATCGACGTTTCATCCGGAATAGAGCAGTTTTACGTGTACATCTTCCATCGGTAATATAAACGGAAAATCAGGAACATTTTAGTTAATTCTTATCAAAACACATTGATTTATATCATTTGTATTGGAAACAACATTGTCATATGTCTTTTCTTGGATCTAAATAATACGACACGTCGCTTTATGATTCGAAGTTAAAATCCTCAAATTTGGTATAATAGTGACTTTTTTCACGTTTTTCATGTAGTTTGATATTACGTTAATATATTCATTTTTACCAATATTTCGATACTATTTCATGTAGTATCACGATATGTGATTTGGCCTTCATATCTCAGATTTTCGCATAATATTGCATTTTAAGCAAGTTTTCTTGCATTGTGTTTCGTACTAAACATCATCGAATTTAGCAATATTTTGACGTTTATAATCCCCTTTTCCTGTAAGTGATTTAAACAAAATATCATCGAATTAGGCAATATTTTGCCGTTTTTAAATGTTTTTGTGAATTTCCAGTTAATTTGTATTAATTCATTAAATATACGATAAAAATGATACACACACGTAATTGATTTGATAATAACCTTAAATACTTCATTTTCAATCATCTATTTGTTTCTCGTTGAAATACTGAGTAAGATATTGAAAAGGGGAGAAGTTCGGTTTTCATTGCATATATCGACGTTTCAACCGGAATAGAGTGGTTTAACGTATACATCTTCCATCGGTAATATAAACGGAAAATCAGGAACATTTTAGATAATTCTAATGAAAACACATTGATTTTTATTTTTTGTATTGGAAACAACATTGTCATATGTCTTTTCTTGCATCTAAATAATACGAAACGTCGCTTTATGATTCGAAGTTAAAATCCTCAAATTTGGTATAATAGTGACTTTTTTCACGTTTTTCATGTAGTTCGATATTACGTAAATATATTCATTTATACCAATATTTCGATACTATTTCATGTAGTATCACGATATGTGATTTGGCCTCCATATCTCATATTTTCGCATAATATTGCATTTTAAGCAAGTTTTCTTGCATTTTGTTTCGTACTAAACATCATCGAATTTAGCAATATTTTGACGTTTATCATCCCCTTTTCCTTTATATGATTTAAACAAAATATCATCGAATTATGCAATATTTTGCCGTTTTTCAACGTTTTTGTGAATTTTCAGTTTATTGTTGTTAATTAATTAAATATACGATAAAAATGATGCAAACACGTAATTGATTAGAAATTAACGATAAATACCTCATTTTCAATCAACTATTTGCTTCTCGTTAAAATACTGAGTAAGATATTGAAAAGGGGAGAAGTTCGGTTTTTATTGCATATATCGACGTTTCAGCCGGAATAGAGCACTTTTACGTATACATCTTCCATCGGTAATATAAACGGAAAATCAGGAACATTTTAGTTAATTCTAATGAAAACACATAGATTTTTATCATTTGTATTGGAAACAACATTGTCATATGTCTTTTCTAGGATCTAAATAATACGAAACCTCGCTTTATGATTCGAAGTTAAAATCCTCAAATTTGGTATAATAGTGACTTTTTTCACGTTTTTCATGTAGTTTGATATTACGTTAATATATTCATTTTTACCAATATTTCGATACTATTTCATGTAGTATCACGATATGTGATTTGGCCTTCATATCTCAGATTTTCGCATAATATTGCATTTTAAGCAAGTTTTCTTGCATTTTGTTTCGTACTAAACATCATCGAATTTAGCAATATTTTGACGTTTATCATCCCCTTTTCCTTTATGTGATTTAAACAAAATATCATCGAATTTTGCAATATTTTGCCGTTTTTGAACGTTTTTGTGAATTTTCAGTTTATTGTTGTTAATTAATTAAATATACGATAAAAATGATGCAAACACGTAATTGATTAGAAATTAATTATAAATACCTCATTTTCAATCAACTATTTGTTTCTCGTTTAAATACTGAGTAAGATATTGAAAAGGGGAGAAGTTCGGTTTTTATTGCATATATCGACGTTTCATCCGGAATAGAGCAGTTTTACGTGTACATCTTCCATCGGTAATATAAACGGAAAATCAGGAACATTTTAGTTAATTCTAATCAAAACACATTGATTTTTATCATTTGTATTGGAAACAACATTGTCATATGTCTTTTCTTGGATCTAAATAATACGACACGTCGCTTTATGATTCGAAGTTAAAATCCTCAAATTTGGTATAATAGTGACTTTTTTCACGTTTTTCATGTAGTTTGATATTACGTTAATATATTCATTTTTACCAATATTTCGTATCACGTTATATGTAATATGTAGTATCACGATATGTGATTTGGCCTTCATATCTCAGATTTTCGCATAATATTGCATTTTAAGCAAGTTTTCTTGCATTGTGTTTCGTACTAAACATCATCGAATTTAGCAATATTTTGACGTTTATAATCCCCTTTTCCTGTAAGTGATTTAAACAAAATATCATCGAATTAGGCAATATTTTGCCGTTTTTAAATGTTTTTGTGAATTTCCAGTTAATTTGTATTAATTCATTAAATATACGATAAAAATGATACACACACGTAATTGATTTGATAATAACCTTAAATACTTCATTTTCAATCATCTATTTGTTTCTCGTTGAAAATACTGAGTAAGATATTGAAAAGGGGAGAAGTTCGGTTTTCATTGCATATATCGACGTTTCAACCGGAATAGAGTGGTTTAACGTATACATCTTCCATCGGTAATATAAACGGAAAATCAGGAACATTTTAGATAATTCTAATGAAAACACATTGATTTTTATTTTTTGTATTGGAAACAACATTGTCATATGTCTTTTCTTGCATCTAAATAATACGAAACGTCGCTTTATGATTCGAAGTTAAAATCCTCAAATTTGGTATAATAGTGACTTTTTTCACGTTTTTCATGTAGTTTGATATTACGTAAATATATTCATTTATACCAATATTTCGATACTATTTCATGTAGTATCACGATATGTGATTTGGCCTCCATATCTCAGATTTTCGCATAATATTGCATTTTAAGCAAGTTTTCTTGCATTGTGTTTCGTACTAAACATCATCGAATTTAGCAATATTTTGACGTTTATCATCCCCTTTTCCTGTAAGTGATTTAAACAAAATATCATCGAATTATGCAATATTTTGCCGTTTTTCAACGTTTTTGTGAATTTTCAGTTTATTTGTATTAATTCATTAAATATACGATAAAAATTATACAAACACGTAATTGATTAGATAATAACCTTAAATACTTAATTTTCAATCAACTATTTGTTTCTCGTTGAAATACTGAGTAAGATATTGAAAAGGGGAGAAGTTCGGTTTATATTGCATATATCGACGTTTCAATCGGAATAGAGCGCTATTACGTATACATCTTCCATCGGTAATATAAACGGAAAATCAGGAACATTTTAGTTAATTCTAATGAAAACACATTGATTTTTATCATTTGTATTGGAAACAACATTGTCATATGTCTTTTCTCGGATCTAAATAATACGAAACCTCGCTTTATGATTCGAAGTTAAAATCCTCAAATTTGGTGTAATAGTGACTTTTTTCACGTTTTTCATGTAGTTTGATATTACGTTAATATATTCATTTTTACCAATATTTCGATACTCTTTCATGTAGTATCACGATATGTGATTTGGCCTTCATATCTCAGATTTTCGCATAATATTGCATTTTAAGCAAGTTTTCTTGCATTGTGTTTCGTACTAAACATCATCGAATTTAGCAATATTTTGACGTTTATAATCCCCTTTTCCTGTAAGTGATTTAAACAAAATATCATCGAATTAGGCAATATTTTGCCGTTTTTAAATGTTTTTGTGAATTTCCAGTTAATTTGTATTAATTCATTAAATATACGATAAAAATGATACACACACGTAATTGATTTGATAATAACCTTAAATACTTCATTTTCAATCATCTATTTGTTTCTCGTTGAAATACTGAGTAAGATATTGAAAAGAGAAGTTCGGTTTTTATTGCATATATCGACGTTTCATCCGGAATAGAGCGGTTTTACGTGTACATCTTCCATCGGTAATATAAACGGAAAATCAGCAACATTTTAGTTAATTCTAATGTAAACACATTGATTTTTATCTTTTGTATTGGAAACAACATTGTCATATGTCTTTTCTAGGATCTAAATAATACGAAACCTCGCTTTATGATTCGAACATAAAATCCTCAAATTTGGTATAATAGTGATTTTTTTCACGTTTTTCATGTAGTTTGATATTACGTAAATATATTCATTTATACCAATATTTCGATACTCTTTCATGTAGTATCACGATATGTGATTTGGCCTCCATATCTCAGATTTTCGCATAATATTGCATTTTAAGCAAGTTTTCTTGCATTTTGTTTCGTACTAAACATCATCGAATTTAGCAATATTTTGACGTTTATCATCCCCTTTTCCTTTATGTGATTTAAACAAAATATCATCGAATTATGCAATATTTTGCCGTTTTTCAACGTTTTTGTGAATTTTCAGTTTATTGTTGTTAATTAATTAAATATACGATAAAAATGATGCAAACACGTAATTGATTAGAAATTAATTATAAATACCTCATTTTCAATCAACTATTTGTTTCTCGTTAAAATACTGAGTAAGATATTGAAAAGGGGAGAAGTTCGGTTTTTATTGCATATATCGACGTTTCAGCCGGAATAGAGCAGTTTTACGTGTACATCTTCCATCGGTAATATAAACGGAAAATCAGGAACATTTTAGTTAATTCTAATGAAAACACATTCATTTTTAATATTTGTATTGGAAACAACATTGTCATATGTCTTTTCTTGGATCTAAATAATACGACACGTCGCTTTATGATTCGAAGTTAAAATCCTCAAATTTGGTATAATAGTGATTTTTTTCACGTTTTTCATGTAGTTTGATATTACGTAAATATATTCATTTATCATCCCCTTTTATTTCGATATTTCGATACTATTTCATGTAGTATCACGATATGTGATTTGGCCTCAATATCTCAGATTTTCGCATAATATTGCATTTTAAGCAAGTTTTCTTGCATTTTGTTTCTTACTAAACATCATCGAATTTAGCAATATTTTGACGTTTATCATCCCCTTTTCCTTTATGTGATTTAAACAAAATATCATCGAATTATGCAATATTTTGCCGTTTTTCAACGTTTTTGTGAATTTTCAGTTTATTGTTGTTAATTAATTAAATATACGATAAAAATGATGCAAACACGTAATTGATTAGAAATTAACCATAAATACCTCATTTTCAATCAACTATTTGTTTCTCGTTAAAATACTGAGTAAGATATTGAAAAGGGGAGAAGTTCGGTTTTTATTGCATATATCGACGTTTCAGCCGGAATAGAGCATGTTTTACGTATACATCTTCCATCGGTAATATAAACGGAAAATCAGGAACATTTTAGTTAATTCTAATGAAAACACATTGATTTTTATCATTTGTATTGGAAACAACATTGTCATATGTCTTTTCTTGGATCTAAATAATACGACACGTCGCTTTATGATTCGAAGTTAAAATCCTCAAATTTGGTATAATAGTGACTTTTTTCACGTTTTTCATGTAGTTTGATATTACGTAAATATATTCACTTATACCAATATTTCGATACTATTTCATGTAGTATCACGATATGTGATTTGGCCTCCATATCTCAGATTTTCGCATAATATTGCATTTTAAGCAAGTTTTCTTGCATTTTGTTTCGTACTAAACATCATCGAATTTAGCAATATTTTGACGTTTATCATCCCCTTTTCCTTTATGTGATTTAAACAAAATATCATCGAATTTTGTAATATTTTGCCGTTTTTGAACGTTTTTGTGAATTTTCAGTTTATTGTTGTTAATTAATTAAATATACGATAAAAATGATGCAAACACGTAATTGATTAGAAATTAATTATAAATACCTCATTTTCAATCAACTATTTGTTTCTCGTTTAAATACTGAGTAAGATATTGAAAAGGGGAGAAGTTCGGTTTTTATTGCATATATCGACGTTTCATCCGGAATAGAGCAGTTTTACGTGTACATCTTCCATCGGTAATATAAACGGAAAATCAGGAACATTTTAGTTAATTCTAATCAAAACACATTGATTTTTATCATTTGTATTGGAAACAACATTGTCATATGTCTTTTCTTGGATCTAAATAATACGACACGTCGCTTTATGATTCGAAGTTAAAATCCTCAAATTTGGTATAATAGTGACTTTTTTCACGTTTTTCATGTAGTTTGATATTACGTTAATATATTCATTTTTACCAATATTTCGATACTATTTCATGTAGTATCACGATATGTGATTTGGCCTTCATATCTCAGATTTTCGCATAATATTGCATTTTAAGCAAGTTTTCTTGCATTGTGTTTCGTACTAAACATCATCGAATTTAGCAATATTTTGACGTTTATAATCCCCTTTTCCTGTAAGTGATTTAAACAAAATATCATCGAATTAGGCAATATTTTGCCGTTTTTAAATGTTTTTGTGAATTTCCAGTTAATTTGTATTAATTCATTAAATATACGATAAAAATGATACACACCCGTAATTGATTTGATAATAACCTTAAATACTTCATTTTCAATCATCTATTTGTTTCTCGTTGAAATACTGAGTAAGATATTGAAAAGGGGAGAAGTTCGGTTTTCATTGCATATATCGACGTTTCAACCGGAATAGAGTGGTTTAACGTATACATCTTCCATCGGTAATATAAACGGAAAATCAGGAACATTTTAGATAATTCTAATGAAAACACATTGATTTTTATTTTTTGTATTGGAAACAACATTGTCATATGTCTTTTCTTGCATCTAAATAATACGAAACGTCGCTTTATGATTCGAAGTTAAAATCCTCAAATTTGGTATAATAGTGACTTTTTTCACGTTTTTCATGTAGTTTGATATTACGTAAATATATTCATTTATACCAATATTTCGATACTATTTCATGTAGTATCACGATATGTGATTTGGCCTCCATATCTCAGATTTTCGCATAATATTGCATTTTAAGCAAGTTTTCTTGCATTGTGTTTCGTACTAAACATCATCGAATTTAGCAATATTTTGACGTTTATCATCCCCTTTTCCTGTAAGTGATTTAAACAAAATATCATCGAATTATGCAATATTTTGCCGTTTTTCAACGTTTTTGTGAATTTTCAGTTTATTTGTATTAATTCATTAAATATACGATAAAAATTATACAAACACGTAATTGATTAGATAATAACCTTAAATACTTAATTTTCAATCAACTATTTGTTTCTCGTTGAAATACTGAGTAAGATATTGAAAAGGGGAGAAGTTCGGTTTATATTGCATATATCGACGTTTCAATCGGAATAGAGCGGTTTTACGTGTACATCTTCCATAGGTAATATAAACGGAAAATCAGGAACATTTTAGATAATTCTAATGAAAACACATTGATTTTTATTTTTTGTATTGGAAACAACATTGTCATATGTCTTTTCTTGCATCTAAATAATACGAAACGTCGCTTTATGATTTGAAGTTAAAATCCTCAAATATGGTATAATAGTGACTTTTTTCACGTTTTTCATGTAGTTTGATATTACGTAAATATATTCATTTTTACCAATATTTCGATACTATTTCATGTAGTATCACGATATGTGATTTGGCCTCAATATCTCAGATTTTCGCATAATATTGCATTTTAAGCAAGTTTTCTTGCATTTTGTTTCGTACTAAACATCATCGAATTTAGCAATATTTTGACGTTTATCATCCCCTTTTCCTTTATGTGATTTAAACAAAATATCATCGAATTATGCAATATTTTGCCGTTTTTCAACGTTTTTGTGAATTTTCAGTTTATTGTTGTTAATTAATTAAATATACGATAAAAATGATGCAAACACGTAATTGATTAGAAATTAACCATAAATACCTCATTTTCAATCAACTATTTGCTTCTCGTTAAAATACTGAGTAAGATATTGAAAAGGGGAGAAGTTCGGTTTTTATTGCATATATCGACGTTTCAGCCGGAATAGAGCAGTTTTACGTATACATCTTCCATCGGTAATATAAACGGAAAATCAGGAACATTTTAGTTAATTCTAATGAAAACACATTGATTTTTATCATTTGTATTGGAAACAACATTGTCATATGTCTTTTCTTGGATCTAAATAATACGAAACCTCGCTTTATGATTCGAAGTTAAAATCCTCAAATTTGGTATAATAGTGACTTTTTTCACGTTTTTCATGTAGTTTGATATTACGTTAATATATTCATTTTACCAATATTTCGATACTCTTTCATGTAGTATCACGATATGTGATTTGGCCTTCATATCTCAGATTTTCGCATAATATTGCATTTTAAGCAAGTTTTCTTCCATTGTGTTTCGTACTAAACATCATCGAATTTAGCAATATTTCGACGTTTATAATCCCCTTTTCCTGTAAGTGATTTAAACAAAATATCATCGAATTAGGCAATATTTTGCCGTTTTTAAATGTTTTTGTGAATTTCCAGTTTATTTGTATTAATTCATTAAATATACGATAAAAATGATACACACACGTAATTGATTTGATAATAACCTTAAATACTTCATTTTCAATCATCTATTTGTTTCTCGTTGAAATACTGAGTAAGATATTGAAAAGGGGAGAAGTTCGGTTTTTATTGCATATATCGACGTTTCAACCGGAATAGAGTGGTTTAACGTATACATCTTCCATCGGTAATATAAACGGAAAATCAGGAACATTTTAGATAATTCTAATGAAAACACATTGATTTTTATTTTTTGTATTGGAAACAACATTGTCATATGTCTTTTCTTGCATCTAAATAATACGAAACGTCGCTTTATGATTTGAAGTTAAAATCCTCAAATTTGGTATAATAGTGACTTTTTTCACGTTTTTCATGTAGTTTGATATTACGTAAATATATTCATTTTTACCAATATTTCGATACTATTTCATGTAGTATCACGATATGTGATTTGGCCTCAATATCTCAGATTTTCGCATAATATTGCATTTAAATCAAGTTTTCTTGCATTTTGTTTCGTACTAAACATCATCGAATTTAGCAATATTTTGACGTTTATCATCCCCTTTTCCTTTATGTGATTTAAACAAAATATCATCGAATTATGCAATATTTTGCCGTTTTTCAACGTTTTTGTGAATTTTCAGTTTATTTGTATTAATTTATTAAATATACGATAAAAATTATACAAACACGTAATTGATTAGATAATAACCTTAAATACTTAATTTTCAATCAACTATTTGTTTCTCGTTGAAATACTGAGTAAGATATTGAAAAGGGGAGAAGTTTGGTTTATATTGCATATATCGACGTTTCAACCGGAATAGAGCGGTTTTACGTGTACATCTTCCATCGGTAATATAAACGGAAAATCAGGAACATCTTAGTTAATTCTAATGTAAACACATTGATTTTTATCTTTTGTATTGGAAACAACATTGTCATATGTCTTTTCTAGGATCTAAATAATACGAAACCTCGCTTTATGATTCGAAGTTAAAATCGTCAAATTTGGTATAATAGTGACTTTTTTCACGTTTTTCATGTAGTTTGATATTACGTAATATATTCATTTTTACCAATATTTCGATACTCTTTCATGTAGTATCACGATATGTGATTTGGCCTTCATATCTCAGATTTTCGCATAATATTGCATTTTAAGCAAGTTTTCTTGCATTTTGTTTCGTACTAAACATCATCGAATTTAGCAATATTTTGACGTTTATCATCCCCTTTTCCTTTATGTGATTTAAACAAAATATCATCGAATTATGCAATATTTTGCCGTTTTCAACGCTTTTGTGAATTTTCAGTTTATTGTTGTTAATTAATTAAATATACGATAAAAATGATGCAAACACGTAATTGATTAGAAATTAACCTATAAATACCTCATTTTCAATCAACTATTTGTTTCTCGTTAAAATACTGAGTAAGATATTGAGAAGGGGAGAAGTTCGGTTTTTATTGCATATATCGACGTTTCAGCCGGAATAGAGCAGTTTTACGTGTACATCTTCCATCGGTAATATAAACGGAAAATCAGGAACATTTTAGTTAATTCTAATGAAAACACATTCATTTTTAATATTTGTATTGGAAACAACAATGTCATATGTCTTTTCTTGGATCTAAATAATACGACACATCGCTTTATGATTCGAAGTTAAAATCCTCAAATTTGGTATAATAGTGACTTTTTTTCACGTTTTTCATGTAGTTTGATATTACGTAAATATATTCATTTATACCAATATTTCGATACTATTTCATGTAGTATCACGATATGTGATTTGGCCTTCATATCTCAGATTTTCGCATAATATTGCATTTTAAGCAAGTTTTCTTGCATTGTGTTTCGTACTAAACATCATCGAATTTAGCAATATTTTGACGTTTATAATCCCCTTTTCCTGTAAGTGATTTAAACAAAATATCATCGAATTAGGCAATATTTTGCCGTTTTTAAATGTTTTTGTGAATTTCCAGTTAATTTGTATTAATTCATTAAATATACGATAAAAATGATACACACACGTAATTGATTTGATAATAACCTTAAATACTTCATTTTCAATCATCTATTTGTTTCTCGTTGAAATACTGAGTAAGATATTGAAAAGGGGAGAAGTTCGGTTTTCATTGCATATATCGACGTTTCAACCGGAATAGAGTGGTTTAACGTATACATCTTCCATCGGTAATATAAACGGAAAATCAGGAACATTTTAGATAATTCTAATGAAAACACATTGATTTTTATTTTTTGTATTGGAAACAACATTGTCATATGTCTTTTCTTGCATCTAAATAATACGAAACGTCGCTTTATGATTCGAAGTTAAAATCCTCAAATTTGGTATAATAGTGACTTTTTTCACGTTTTTCATGTAGTTTGATATTACGTAAATATATTCATTTATACCAATATTTCGATACTATTTCATGTAGTATCACGATATGTGATTTGGCCTCCATATCTCAGATTTTCGCATAATATTGCATTTTAAGCAAGTTTTCTTGCATTGTGTTTCGTACTAAACATCATCGAATTTAGCAATATTTTGACGTTTATCATCCCCTTTTCCTGTAAGTGATTTAAACAAAATATCATCGAATTATGCAATATTTTGCCGTTTTTCAACGTTTTTGTGAATTTTCAGTTTATTTGTATTAATTCATTAAATATACGATAAAAATTATACAAACACGTAATTGATTAGATAATAACCTTAAATACTAAATTTTCAATCAACTATTTGTTTCTCGTTGAAATACTGAGTAAGATATTGAAAAGGGGAGAAGTTCGGTTTATATTGCATATATCGACGTTTCAATCGGAATAGAGCGGTTTTACGTGTACATCTTCCATAGGTAATATAAACGGAAAATCAGGAACATTTTAGATAATTCTAATGAAAACACATTGATTTTTATTTTTTGTATTGGAAACAACATTGTCATATGTCTTTTCTTGCATCTAAATAATACGAAACGTCGCTTTATGATTTGAAGTTAAAATCCTCAAATATGGTATAATAGTGACTTTTTTCACGTTTTTCATGTAGTTTGATATTACGTAAATATATTCATTTTTACCAATATTTCGATACTATTTCATGTAGTATCACGATATGTGATTTGGCCTCAATATCTCAGATTTTCGCATAATATTGCATTTTAAGCAAGTTTTCTTGCATTTTGTTTCGTACTAAACATCATCGAATTTAGCAATATTTTGACGTTTATCATCCCCTTTTCCTTTATGTGATTTAAACAAAATATCATCGAATTATGCAATATTTTGCCGTTTTTCAACGTTTTTGTGAATTTTCAGTTTATTGTTGTTAATTAATTAAATATACGATAAAAATGATGCAAACACGTAATTGATTAGAAATTAACCATAAATACCTCATTTTCAATCAACTATTTGCTTCTCGTTAAAATACTGAGTAAGATATTGAAAAGGGGAGAAGTTCGGTTTTTATTGCATATATCGACGTTTCAGCCGGAATAGAGCAGTTTTACGTATACATCTTCCATCGGTAATATAAACGGAAAATCAGGAACATTTTAGTTAATTCTAATGAAAACACATTGATTTTTATCATTTGTATTGGAAACAACATTGTCATATGTCTTTTCTTGGATCTAAATAATACGAAACCTCGCTTTATGATTCGAAGTTAAAATCCTCAAATTTGGTATAATAGTGACTTTTTTCACGTTTTTCATGTAGTTTGATATTACGTTAATATATTCATTTTACCAATATTTCGATACTCTTTCATGTAGTATCACGATATGTGATTTGGCCTTCATATCTCAGATTTTCGCATAATATTGCATTTTAAGCAAGTTTTCTTCCATTGTGTTTCGTACTAAACATCATCGAATTTAGCAATATTTCGACGTTTATAATCCCCTTTTCCTGTAAGTGATTTAAACAAAATATCATCGAATTAGGCAATATTTTGCCGTTTTTAAATGTTTTTGTGAATTTCCAGTTTATTTGTATTAATTCATTAAATATACGATAAAAATGATACACACACGTAATTGATTTGATAATAACCTTAAATACTTCATTTTCAATCATCTATTTGTTTCTCGTTGAAATACTGAGTAAGATATTGAAAAGGGGAGAAGTTCGGTTTTTATTGCATATATCGACGTTTCAACCGGAATAGAGTGGTTTAACGTATACATCTTCCATCGGTAATATAAACGGAAAATCAGGAACATTTTAGATAATTCTAATGAAAACACATTGATTTTTATTTTTTGTATTGGAAACAACATTGTCATATGTCTTTTCTTGCATCTAAATAATACGAAACGTCGCTTTATGATTTGAAGTTAAAATCCTCAAATTTGGTATAATAGTGACTTTTTTCACGTTTTTCATGTAGTTTGATATTACGTAAATATATTAATTTTTACCAATATTTCGATACTATTTCATGTAGTATCACGATATGTGATTTGGCCTCAATATCTCAGATTTTCGCATAATATTGCATTTAAATCAAGTTTTCTTGCATTTTGTTTCGTACTAAACATCATCGAATTTAGCAATATTTTGACGTTTATCATCCCCTTTTCCTTTATGTGATTTAAACAAAATATCATCGAATTATGCAATATTTTGCCGTTTTTCAACGTTTTTGTGAATTTTCAGTTTATTTGTATTAATTTATTAAATATACGATAAAAATTATACAAACACGTAATTGATTAGATAATAACCTTAAATACTTAATTTTCAATCAACTATTTGTTTCTCGTTGAAATACTGAGTAAGATATTGAAAAGGGGAGAAGTTTGGTTTATATTGCATATATCGACGTTTCAACCGGAATAGAGCGGTTTTACGTGTACATCTTCCATCGGTAATATAAACGGAAAATCAGGAACATCTTAGTTAATTCTAATGTAAACACATTGATTTTTATCTTTTGTATTGGAAACAACATTGTCATATGTCTTTTCTAGGATCTAAATAATACGAAACCTCGCTTTATGATTCGAAGTTAAAATCGTCAAATTTGGTATAATAGTGACTTTTTTCACGTTTTTCATGTAGTTTGATATTACGTAATATATTCATTTTTACCAATATTTCGATACTCTTTCATGTAGTATCACGATATGTGATTTGGCCTTCATATCTCAGATTTTCGCATAATATTGCATTTTAAGCAAGTTTTCTTGCATTTTGTTTCGTACTAAACATCATCGAATTTAGCAATATTTTGACGTTTATCATCCCCTTTTCCTTTATGTGATTTAAACAAAATATCATCGAATTATGCAATATTTTGCCGTTTTCAACGCTTTTGTGAATTTTCAGTTTATTGTTGTTAATTAATTAAATATACGATAAAAATGATGCAAACACGTAATTGATTAGAAATTAACCATAAATACCTCATTTTCAATCAACTATTTGTTTCTCGTTAAAATACTGAGTAAGATATTGAGAAGGGGAGAAGTTCGGTTTTTATTGCATATATCGACGTTTCAGCCGGAATAGAGCAGTTTTACGTGTACATCTTCCATCGGTAATATAAACGGAAAATCAGGAACATTTTAGTTAATTCTAATGAAAACACATTCATTTTTAATATTTGTATTGGAAACAACAATGTCATATGTCTTTTCTTGGATCTAAATAATACGACACATCGCTTTATGATTCGAAGTTAAAATCCTCAAATTTGGTATAATAGTGTCTTTTTTTCACGTTTTTCATGTAGTTTGATATTACGTAAATATATTCATTTATACCAATATTTCGATACTATTTCATGTAGTATCACGATATGTGATTTGGCCTCCATATCTCAGATTTTCGCATAATATTGCATTTTAAGCAAGTTTTCTTGCATTTTGTTTCGTACTAAACATCATCGAATTTAGCAATATTTTGACGTTTATCATCCCCTTTTCCTTTATGTGATTTAAACAAAATATCATCGAATTATGCAATATTTTGCCGTTTTTCAACGTTTTTGTGAATTTTCAGTTTATTGTTGTTAATTAATTAAATATACGATAAAAATGATGCAAACACGTAATTGATTAGAAATTAACCATAAATACCTCATTTTCAATCAACTATTTGTTTCTCGTTAAAATACTGAGTAAGATATTGAAAAGGGGAGAAGTTCGGTTTTTATTGCATATATCGACGTTTCAGCCGGAATAGAGCAGTTTTACGTATACATCTTCCATCGGTAATATAAACGGAAAATCAGGAACATTTTAGTTAATTCTAATGAAAACACATTGATTTTTATCATTTGTATTGGAAACAACATTGTCATATGTCTTTTCTTGGATCTAAATAATACGACACGTCGCTTTATGATTCGAAGTTAAAATCCTCAAATTTGGTATAATAGTGACTTTTTTCACGTTTTTCATGTAGTTTGATATTACGTAAATATATTCATTTATACCAATATTTCGATACTATTTCTTGTAGTATCACGATATGTGATTTGGCCTCCATATCTCAGATTTTCGCATAATATTGCATTATAAGCAAGTTTTCTTGCATTTTGTTTCGTACTAAACATCATCGAATTTAGCAATATTTTGACGTTTATCATCCCCTTTTCCTTTATGTGATTTAAACAAAATATCATCGAATTATGCAATATTTTGCCGTTTTTCAACGTTTTTGTGAATTTTCAGTTTATTGTTGTTAATTAATTAAATATGCGATAAAAATGATGCAAACACGTAATTGATTAGAAATTAACGATAAATACCTCATTTTCAATCAACTATTTGCTTCTCGTTAAAATACTGAGTAAGATATTGAAAAGGGGAGAAGTTCGGTTTTTATTGCATATATCGACGTTTCAGCCGGAATAGAGCGCTTTTACGTATACATCTTCCATCGGTAATATAAACGGAAAATCAGGAACATTTTAGTTAATTCTAATGAAAACACATTGATTTTTATCATTTGTATTGGAAACAACATTGTCATATGTCTTTTCTTGGATCTAAATAATACGAAACCTCGCTTTATGATTCGAAGTTAAAATCCTCAAATTTGGTATAATAGTGACTTTTTTCACGTTTTTCATGTAGTTTGATATTACGTTAATATATTCATTTTTACCAATATTTCGATACTCTTTCATGTAGTATCACGATATGTGATTTGGCCTTCATATCTCAGATTTTCGCATAATATTGCATTTTAAGCAAGTTTTCTTCCATTGTGTTTCGTACTAAACATCATCGAATTTAGCAATATTTCGACGTTTATAATCCCCTTTTCCTGTAAGTGATTTAAACAAAATATCATCGAATTAGGCAATATTTTGCCGTTTTTAAATGTTTTTGTGAATTTCCATTTTATTTGTATTAATTCATTAAATATACGATAAAAATGATACACACACGTAATTGATTTGATAATAACCTTAAATACTTCATTTTCAATCATCTATTTGTTTCTCGTTGAAATACTGAGTAAGATATTGAAAAGGGGAGAAGTTCGGTTTTTATTGCATATATCGACGTTTCTACCGGAATAGAGTGGTTTAACGTATACATCTTCCATCGGTAATATAAACGGAAAATCAGGAACATTTTAGATAATTCTAATGAAAACACATTGATTTTTATTTTTTGTATTGGAAACAACATTGTCATATGTCTTTTCTTGCATCTAAATAATACGAAACGTCGCTTTATGATTTGAAGTTAAAATCCTCAAATTTGGTATAATAGTGACTTTTTTTACGTTTTTCATGTAGTTTGATATTACGTAAATATATTCATTTATACCAATATTTCGATACTATTTCATGTAGTATCACGATATGTGATTTGGCCTCCATATCTCAGATTTTCGCATAATATTGCATTTTAAGCAAGTTTTCTTGCATTTTGTTTCGTACTAAACATCATCGAATTTAGCAATATTTTGACGTTTATCATCCCCTTTTCCTTTATGTGATTTAAACAAAATATCATCGAATTATGCAATATTTTGCCGTTTTTTAACGTTTTTGTGAATTTTCAGTTTATTGTTGTTAATTAATTAAATATACGATAAAAATGATGCAAACACGTAATTGATTAGAAATTAACGATAAATACCTCATTTTCAATCAACTATTTGCTTCTCGTTAAAATACTGAGTAAGATATTGAAAAGGGGAGAAGTTCGGTTTTTATTGCATATATCGACGTTTCAGCCGGAATAGAGCGCTTTTACGTATACATCTTCCATCGGTAATATAATCGGAAAATCAGGAACATTTTAGTTAAGTCTAATGAAAACACATTGATTTTTATCATTTGTATTGGAAACAACATTGTCATATGTCTTTTCTTGGATCCAAATAATACGAAACCTCGCTTTATGATTCGAAGTTAAAATCCTCAAATTTGGTATAATAGTGACTTTTTTCAGGTTTTTTATGTAGTTTGATATTACGTTAATATATTCATTTTTACCAATATTTCGATACTCTTTCATGTAGTATCACGATATGTGATTTGGCCTTCATATCTCAGATTTTCGCATAATATTGCATTTTAAGCAAGTTTTCTTGCATTGTGTTTCGTACTAAACATCATCGAATTTAGCAATATTTTGACGTTTATCATCCCCTTTTCCTGTAAGTGATTTAAACAAAATATCATCGAATTATGCAATATTTTGCCGTTTTTCAACGTTTTTGTGAATTTTCAGTTTATTTGTATTAATTCATTAAATATACGATAAAAATTATACAAACACGTAATTGATTAGATAATAACCTTAAATACTTAATTTTCAATCAACTATTTGTTTCTCGTTGAAATACTGAGTAAGATATTGAAAAGGGGAGAAGTTCGGTTTATATTGCATATATCGACGTTTCAATTGGAATAGAGCGGTTTTACGTGTACATCTTCCATCGGTAATATAAACGGAAAATCAGGAACATTTTAGTTAATTCTAATGAAAACACATTGATTTTTATTTTTTGTATTGGAAACAACATTGTCATATGTCTTTTCTTGCATCTAAATAATACGAAACGTCGCTTTATGATTTGAAGTTAAAATCCTCAAATTTGGTATAATAGTGACTTTTTTCACGTTTTTCATGTAGTTTGATATTACGTAAATATATTCATTTATACCAATATTTCGATACTATTTCATGTAGTATCACGATATGTGATTTGGCCTCAATATCTCAGATTTTCGCATAATATTGCATTTAAATCAAGTTTTCTTGCATTTTGTTTCGTACTAAACATCATCGAATTTAGCAATATTTTGACGTTTATCATCCCCTTTTCCTTTATGTGATTTAAACAAAATATCATCGAATTATGCAATATTTTGCCGTTTTTCAACGTTTTTGTGAATTTTCAGTTTATTTGTATTAATTATTAAATATACGATAAAAATTATACAAACACGTAATTGATTAGATAATAACCTTAAATACTTAATTTTCAATCAACTATTTGTTTCTCGTTGAAATACTGAGTAAGATATTGAAAAGGGGAGAAGTTTGGTTTATATTGCATATATCGACGTTTCAACCGGAATAGAGCGGTTTTACGTGTACATCTTCCATCGGTAATATAAACGGAAAATCAGGAACATCTTAGTTAATTCTAATGTAAACACATTGATTTTTATCATTTGTATTGGAAACAACATTGTCATATGTCTTTTCTAGGATCTAAATAATACGAAACCTCGCTTTATGATTCGAAGTTAAAATCGTCAAATTTGGTATAATAGTGACTTTTTTCACGTTTTTCATGTAGTTTGATATTACGTAATATATTCATTTTTACCAATATTTCGATACTCTTTCATGTAGTATCACGATATGTGATTTGGCCTTCATATCTCAGATTTTCGCATAATATTGCATTTTAAGCAAGTTTTCTTGCATTTTGTTTCGTACTAAACATCATCGAATTTAGCAATATTTTGACGTTTATCATCCCCTTTTCCTTTATGTGATTTAAACAAAATATCATCGAATTATGCAATATTTTGCCGTTTTCAACGCTTTTGTGAATTTTCAGTTTATTGTTGTTAATTAATTAAATATACGATAAAAATGATGCAAACACGTAATTGATTAGAAATTAACCATAAATACCTCATTTTCAATCAACTATTTGTTTCTCGTTAAAATACTGAGTAAGATATTGAGAAGGGGAGAAGTTCGGTTTTTATTGCATATATCGACGTTTCAGCCGGAATAGAGCAGTTTTACGTGTACATCTTCCATCGGTAATATAAACGGAAAATCAGGAACATTTTAGTTAATTCTAATGAAAACACATTCATTTTTAATATTTGTATTGGAAACAACAATGTCATATGTCTTTTCTTGGATCTAAATAATACGACACATCGCTTTATGATTCGAAGTTAAAATCCTCAAATTTGGTATAATAGTGACTTTTTTTCACGTTTTTCATGTAGTTTGATATTACGTAAATATATTCATTTATACCAATATTTCGATACTATTTCATGTAGTATCACGATATGTGATTTGGCCTCCATATCTCAGATTTTCGCATAATATTGCATTTTAAGCAAGTTTTCTTGCATTTTGTTTCGTACTAAACATCATCGAATTTAGCAATATTTTGACGTTTATCATCCCCTTTTCCTTTATGTGATTTAAACAAAATATCATCGAATTATGCAATATTTTGCCGTTTTTCAACGTTTTTGTGAATTTTCAGTTTATTGTTGTTAATTAATTAAATATACGATAAAAATGATGCAAACACGTAATTGATTAGAAATTAACCATAAATACCTCATTTTCAATCAACTATTTGTTTCTCGTTAAAATACTGAGTA
Source organism: Procambarus clarkii (assembly GCF_040958095.1). Taxonomy (NCBI): domain Eukaryota; kingdom Metazoa; phylum Arthropoda; class Malacostraca; order Decapoda; family Cambaridae; genus Procambarus; species Procambarus clarkii. The sequence continues at coordinate 44,473,628 of NC_091178.1, read as the reverse complement.
AGATATTGAAAAGGGGAGAAGTTCGGTTTTTATTGCATATATCGACGTTTCAGCCGGAATAGAGCAGTTTTACGTATACATCTTCCATCGGTAATATAAACGGAAAATCAGGAACATTTTAGTTAATTCTAATGAAAACACATTGATTTTTATCATTTGTATTGGAAACAACATTGTCATATGTCTTTTCTTGGATCTAAATAATACGACACGTCGCTTTATGATTCGAAGTTAAAATCCTCAAATTTGGTATAATAGTGACTTTTTTCACGTTTTTCATGTAGTTTGATATTACGTAAATATATTCATTTATACCAATATTTCGATACTATTTCTTGTAGTATCACGATATGTGATTTGGCCTCCATATCTCAGATTTTCGCATAATATTGCATTATAAGCAAGTTTTCTTGCATTTTGTTTCGTACTAAACATCATCGAATTTAGCAATATTTTGACGTTTATCATCCCCTTTTCCTTTATGTGATTTAAACAAAATATCATCGAATTATGCAATATTTTGCCGTTTTTCAACGTTTTTGTGAATTTTCAGTTTATTGTTGTTAATTAATTAAATATACGATAAAAATGATGCAAACACGTAATTGATTAGAAATTAACGATAAATACCTCATTTTCAATCAACTATTTGCTTCTCGTTAAAATACTGAGTAAGATATTGAAAAGGGGAGAAGTTCGGTTTTTATTGCATATATCGACGTTTCAGCCGGAATAGAGCGCTTTTACGTATACATCTTCCATCGGTAATATAAACGGAAAATCAGGAACATTTTAGTTAATTCTAATGAAAACACATTGATTTTTATCATTTGTATTGGAAACAACATTGTCATATGTCTTTTCTTGGATCTAAATAATACGAAACCTCGCTTTATGATTCGAAGTTAAAATCCTCAAATTTGGTATAATAGTGACTTTTTTCACGTTTTTCATGTAGTTTGATATTACGTTAATATATTCATTTTTACCAATATTTCGATACTCTTTCATGTAGTATCACGATATGTGATTTGGCCTTCATATCTCAGATTTTCGCATAATATTGCATTTTAAGCAAGTTTTCTTGCATTGTGTTTCGTACTAAACATCATCGAATTTAGCAATATTTCGACGTTTATAATCCCCTTTTCCTGTAAGTGATTTAAACAAAATATCATCGAATTAGGCAATATTTTGCCGTTTTTAAATGTTTTTGTGAATTTCCAGTTTATTTGTATTAATTCATTAAATATACGATAAAAATGATACACACACGTAATTGATTTGATAATAACCTTAAATACTTAATTTTCAATCATCTATTTGTTTCTCGTTGAAATACTGAGTAAGATATTGAAAAGGGGAGAAGTTCGGTTTTTATTGCATATATCGACGTTTCTAACCGGAATAGAGTGGTTTAACGTATACATCTTCCATCGGTAATATAAACGGAAAATCAGGAACATTTTAGATAATTCTAATGAAAACACATTGATTTTTATTTTTTGTATTGGAAACAACATTGTCATATGTCTTTTCTTGCATCTAAATAATACGAAACGTCGCTTTATGATTTGAAGTTAAAATCCTCAAATTTGGTATAATAGTGACTTTTTTTCACGTTTTTCATGTAGTTTGATATTACGTAAATATATTCATTTATACCAATATTTCGATACTATTTCATGTAGTATCACGATATGTGATTTGGCCTCCATATCTCAGATTTTCGCATAATATTGCATTTTAAGAAAGTTTTCTTGCATTTTGTTTCGTACTAAACATCATCGAATTTAGCAATATTTTGACGTTTATCATCCCCTTTTCCTTTATGTGATTTAAACAAAATATCATCGAATTATGCAATATTTTGCCGTTTTTTCAACGTTTTTGTGAATTTTCAGTTTATTGTTGTTAATTAATTAAATATACGATAAAATGATGCAAACACGTAATTGATTAGAAATTAACGATAAATACCTCATTTTCAATCAACTATTTGCTTCTCGTTAAAATACTGAGTAAGATATTGAAAAGGGGAGAAGTTCGGTTTTTATTGCATATATCGACGTTTCAGCCGGAATAGAGCGCTTTTACGTATACATCTTCCATCGGTAATATAATCGGAAAATCAGGAACATTTTAGTTAATTCTAATGAAAACACATTGATTTTTATCATTTGTATTGGAAACAACATTGTCATATGTCTTTTCTTGGATCTAAATAATACGAAACCTCGCTTTATGATTCGAAGTTAAAATCCTCAAATTTGGTATAATAGTGACTTTTTTCAGGTTTTTTCATGTAGTTTGATATTACGTTAATATATTCATTTTTACCAATATTTCGATACTCTTTCATGTAGTATCACGATATGTGATTTGGCCTTCATATCTCAGATTTTCGCATAATATTGCATTTTAAGCAAGTTTTCTTGCATTGTGTTTCGTACTAAACATCATCGAATTTAGCAATATTTCGACGTTTATCATCCCCTTTTCCTGTAAGTGATTTAAACAAAATATCATCGAATTAGGCAATATTTTGCCGTTTTTAAATGTTTTTGTGAATTTTCAGTTTATTTGTATTAATTCATTAAATATACGATAAAAATTATACACACACGTAATTGATTAGATAATAACCTTAAATACTTAATTTTCAATCATCTATTTGTTTCTCGTTGAAATACTGAGTAAGATATTGAAAAGGGGAGAAGTTCGGTTTATATTGCATATATCGACGTTTCAAATCGGAATAGAGTCGGTTTAACGTATACATCTTCCATCGGTAATATAAACGGAAAATCAGGAACATTTTAGTTAATTCTAATGAAAACACATTGATTTTTATCATTTTGTATTGGAAACAACATTGTCATATGTCTTTTCTAGGATCTAAATAATACGACACGTCGCTTTATGATTCGAAGTTAAAATCCTCAAATTTGGTATAATAGTGACTTTTTTCACGTTTTTTCATGTAGTTTGATATTACGTAATATATTCATTTATACCAATTATTTCGATACTATTTCATGTAGTATCACTATATGTGATTTGGCCTTCATATCTCAGATTTTCGCATAATATTGCATTTTAAGCAAGTTTTTCTTGCATTTTGTTTCGTACTAAACATCATCGAATTTAGCAATATTTTGACGTTTATCATCCCCTTTTCCTTTATGTGATTTAAACAAAATATCATCGAATTATGCAATATTTTGCCGTTTTTGCAACGTTTTTGTGAATTTTCAGTTTATTGTTGTTAATTAATTAAGATAATACGATAAAAATGATGCAAACACGTAATTGATTAGAAATTAACTATAAATACCTCATTTTCAATCAACTATTTGTTTCTCGTTAAAATACTGAGTAAGATATTGAAAAGGGGAGAAGTTCGGTTTTTATTGCATATATCGACAGTTTCAAGCCGGAATACAGCAGTGTTTACGTGTACATCTTCCATCGGTAATATAAACGGAAAATCAGGAACATTTTAGTTAATTCTAATGAAAACACATTGCATTTTTAATCATTTGTATTGGAAACAACATTGTCATATGTCTTTTCTTGGATCTAAATAATACGACACGTCGCTTTATGATTCGAAGTTAAAATCCTCAAATTTGGTATAATAGTGAATTTTTTCACGTTTTTCATGTAGTTTGATATTACGTAAATATATTCATTTATACCAATATTTCGATACTATTTCACTGTAGTATCACGATATGTGATTTGGCCTCCATATCTCAGATTTTCGCATAATATTGCATTTTAAGCAAGCTTTTCTTGCATTTTGTTTCGTACTAAACATCATCGAATTTAGCAATATTTTGACGTTTATCATCCCCTTTTCCTTTATGTGATTTAAACAAAATATCATCGAATTATGCAATATTTTGCCGTTTTTCAACGTTTTTGTGAATTTTCAGTTTATTGTTGTTAATTAATTAAATATACGATAAAAATGATGCAAACACGTAATTGATTAGAAATTAACGATAAATACCTCATTTTCAATCAACTATTTGCTTCTCGTTAAAATACTGAGTAAGATATTGAAAAGGGGAGAAGTTCGGTTTTTATTGCATATATCGACGTTTCAGCCGGAATAGAGCGCTTTTACGTATACATCTTCCATCGGTAATATAAACGGAAAATCAGGAACATTTTAGTTAATTCTAATGAAAACACATTGATTTTTATCATTTGTATTGGAAACAACATTGTCATATGTCTTTTCTTGGATCTAAATAATACGAAACCTCGCTTTATGATTTAAAATCGTTAAAATCGTTAAAATCGTTAAAATCGTTAAAATCGTTAAAATCCTCAAATTTGGTATAATAGTGACTTTTTTCACGTTTTTCATGTAGTTTGATATTACGTTAATATATTCATTTTTACCAATATTTCGATACTCTTTCATGTAGTATCACGATATGTGATTTGGCCTTCATATCTCAGATTTTCGCATAATATTATATTTTAAGCAAGTTTTCTTGCATTGTGTTTCGTACTAAACATCATCGAATTTAGCAATATTTTGACGTTTATCATCCCCTTTTCCTGTAAGTGATTTAAACAAAATATCATCGAATTAGGCAATATTTTGCCGTTTTTAAATGTTTTTGTGAATTTCCAGTTTATTTGTATTAATTCATTAAATATACGATAAAAATGATACACACACGTAATTGATTTGATAATAACCTTAAATACTTCATTTTCAATCATCTATTTGTTTCTCGTTGAAATACTGAGTAAGATATTGAAAAGGGGAGAAGTTCGGTTTTATTGCATATATCGACGTTTCAACCGGAATAGAGTGGTTTAACGTATACATCTTCCATCGGTAATATAAACGGAAAATCAGGAACATTTTAGATAATTCTAATGAAAACACATTGATTTTTATTTTTTGTATTGGAAACAACATTGTCATATGTCTTTTCTTGCATACAAATAATACGAAACGTCGCTTTATGATTTGAAGTTAAAATCCTCAAATTTGGTATATTAGTGAATTTTCACGTTTATCATGTAGTTTGATATTACGTAAATATATTCATTTTTACCAATATTTCGATACTATTTCATGTAGTATCACGATATGTGATTTGGCCTCAATATCTCAGATTTTCGCATAATATTGCATTTTAAGCAAGTTTTCTTGCATTTTGTTTCGTACTAAACATCATCGAATTTAGCAATATTTTGACGTTTATCATCCCCTTTTCCTTTATGTGATTTGTACAAAATATCATCGAATTATGCAATATTTTGCCGTTTTTCAACGTTTTTGTGAATTTTCAGTTTATTGTTGTTAATTAATTAAATATACGATAAAAATGATGCAAACACGTAATTGTTTAGAAATTAACGATAAATACCTCATTTTCAATCAACTATTTGCTTCTCGTTAAAATACTGAGTAAGATATTGAAAAGGGGAGAAGTTCGGTTTTTATTGCATATATCGACGTTTCAGCCGGAATAGAGCGCTTTTACGTATACATCTTCCATCGGTAATATAATTGGAAAATCAGGAACATTTTAGTTAATTCTAATGAAAACACATTGATTTTTATCATTTGTATTGGAAACAACATTGTCATATGTCTTTTCTTGGATCTAAATAATACGAAACCTCGCTTTATGATTCGAAGTTAAAATCCTCAAATTTGGTATAATAGTGACTTTTTTCACGTTTTTCATGTAGTTTGATATTACGTTAATATATTCATTTTTACCAATATCTCGATACTCTTTCATGTAATATCACGATATGTGATTTGGCCTTCATATCTCAGATTTTCGCATAATATTGCATTTTAAGCAAGTTTTCTTGCATTGTGTTTCGTACTAAACATCATCGAATTTAGCAATATTTCGACGTTTATAATCCCCTTTTCCTGTAAGTGATTTAAACAAAATATCATCGAATTAGGCAATATTTTGCCGTTTTTAAATGTTTTTGTGAATTTCCAGTTTATTTGTATTAATTCATTAAATATACGATAAAAATGATACACACACGTAATTGATTTGATAATAACCGTAAATACTTAATTTTCAATCATCTATTTGTTTCTCGTTGAAATACTGAGTAAGATATTGAAAAGGGGAGAAGTTCGGTTTTTATTGCATATATCGACGTTTCAACCGGAATAGAGTGGTTTAACGTATACATCTTCCATCGGTAATATAAACGGAAAATCAGGAACATTTTAGATAATTCTAATGAAAACACATTGATTTTTATTTTTTGAATTGGAAACAACATTGTCATATGTCTTTTCTTGCATCTAAATAATACGAAACGTCGCTTTATGATTTGAAGTTAAAATCCTCAAATTTGGTATAATAGTGACTTTTTTCACGTTTTTCATGTAGTTTGATATTACGTAAATATATTCATTTTTACCAATATTTCGATACTATTTCATGTAGTATCACGATATGTGAGTTGGCCTCAATATCTCAGATTTTCGCATAATATTGCATTTTAAGAAAGTTTTCTTGCATTTTGTTTCGTACTAAACATCATCGAATTTAGCAATATTTTGACGTTTATCATCCCCTTTTCCTTTATGTGATTTAAACAAAATATCATCGAATTATGCAATATTTTGCCGTTTTTGAACGTTTTTGTGAATTTTCAGTTTATTGTTGTTAATTAATTATATATACGATAAAAATGATGCAAACACGTAATTGATTAGAAATTAACCATAAATACCTCATTTTCAATCAACTATTTGTTTCTCGTTAAAATACTGAGTAAGATATTGAAAAGGGGAGAAGTTCGGTTTTTATTGCATATATCGACGTTTCAGCCGGAATAGAGCAGTTTTACGTATACATCTACCATCGGTAATATAAACGGAAAATCAGGAACATTTTAGTTAATTCTAATGAAAACACATTGATTTTTATCATTTGTATTGGAAACAACATTGTCATATGTCTTTTCTTGGATCTAAATAATACGACACGTCGCTTTATGATTCGAAGTTAAAATCCTCAAATTTGGTATAATAGTGACTTTTTTCACGTTTTTCATGTAGTTTGATATTACGTAAATATATTCATTTATACCAATATTTCGATACTATTTCATGTAGTATCACGATATGTGATTTGGCCTCCATATCTTAGATTTTTGCATAATATTGCATTTTAAGCAAATTTTCTTGCATTTTGTTTCGTACTAAACATCATCGAATTTAGCAATATTTTGACGTTTATCATCCCCTTTTCCTTTATGTGATTTAAACAAAATATCATCGAATTATGCAATATTTTGCCGTTTTTCAACGTTTTTGTGAATTTTCAGTTTATTGTTGTTAATTAATTAAATATACGATAAAATTGATGCAAACACGTAATTGATTAGAAATTAACGATAAATACCTCATTTTCAATCAACTATTTGCTTCTCGTTAAAATACTGAGTAAGATATTGAAAAGGGGAGAAGTTCGGTTTTTATTGCATATATCGACGTTTCAGCCGGAATAGAGCTGTTTTACGTATACATCTTCCATCGGTAATATAATCGGAAAATCAGGAACATTTTAGTTAATTCTAATGAAAACACATTGATTTTTATCATTTGTATTGGAAACAACATTGTCATATGTCTTTTCTTGGATCTAAATAATACGAAACCTCGCTTTATGATTCGAAGTTAAAATCCTCAAATTTGGTATAATAGTGACTTTTTTCACGTTTTTCATGTAGTTTGATATTACGTTAATATATTCATTTTTGCCAATATTTCGATACTCTTTCATGTTGTATCACGATATGTGATTTGGCCTTCATATCTCAGATTTTCGCATAATATTGCATTTTAAGCAAGTTTTCTTGCATTATGTTTCGTACTAAACATCATCGAATTTAGCAATATTTCGACGTTTATAATCCCCTTTTCCTGTAAGTGATTTAAACAAAATATCATCGAATTAGGCAATATTTTGCCGTTTTTAAATGTTTTTGTGAATTTCCAGTTTATTTGTATTAATTCATTAAATATACGATAAAAATGATACACACACGTAATTGATTTGATAATAACCTTAAATACTTCATTTTCAATCATCTATTTGTTTCTCGTTGAAATACTGAGTAAGATATTGAAAAGGGGAGAAGTTCGGTTTTTATTGCATATATCGACGTTTCAACCGGAATAGAGTGGTTTAACGTATACATCTTCCATCGGTAATATAAACGGAAAATCAGGAACATTTTAGTTAATTCTAATGAAAACACATTGATTTTTATTTTTTGTATTGGAAACAATATTGTCATATGTCTTTTCTTGCATCTAAATAATACGAAACGTCGCTTTATGATTTGAAGTTAAAATCCTCAAATTTGGTATAATAGTGACTTTTTTCACGTTTTTCATGTAGTTTGATATTACGTAAATATATTCATTTATACCATTATTTCGATACTATTTCATGTAGTATCACGATATGTAATATGGCCTCCATATCTCAGATTTTCGCATAATATTGCATTTTAAGCAAGTTTTCTTGCATTTTGTTTCGTACTAAACATCATCGAATTTAGCAATATTTTGACGTTTATCATCCCCTTTTCCTTTATGTGATTTAAACAAAATATCATCGAATTATGCAATATTTTGCCGTTTTTCAACGTTTTTGTGAATTTTCAGTTTATTGTTGTTAATTAATTAAATATACGATAAAAATGATGCAAACACGTAATTGATTAGAAATTAACGATAAATACCTCATTTTCAATCAACTATTTGCTTCTCGTTAAAATAATGAGTAAGATATTGAAAAGAGGAGAAGTTCGGTTTTTATTGCATATATCGACGTTTCAGCGGGAATAGAGCGCTTTTACGTATACATCTTCCATCGGTAATATAATCGGAAAATCAGGAACATTTTAGTTAATTCTAATGAAAACACATTGATTTTTATCATTTGTATTGGAAACAACATTGTCATATGTCTTTTCTTGGATCTAAATAATACGAAACCTCGCTTTATGATTCGAAGTTAAAATCCTCAAATTTGGTATAATAGTGACTTTTTTCACGTTTTTCATGTAGTTTGATATTACGTTAATATATTCATTTTTACCAATATTTCGATACTCTTTCATGTAGTATCACGATATGTGATTTGGCCTTCATATCTCAGATTTTCGCATAATATTGCATTTTAAGCAAGTTTTCTTGCATTGTGTTTCGTACTAAACATCACCGAATTTAGCAATATTTCGACGTTTATAATCCCCTTTTCCTGTAAGTGATTTAAACAAAATATCATCGAATTAGGCAATATTTTGCCGTTTTTAAATGTTTTTGTGAATTTCCAGTTTATTTGTATTAATTCATTAAATATACGATAAAAATGATACACACACGTAATTGATTTGATAATAACCTTAAATACTTCATTTTCAATCATCTATTTGTTTCTCGTTGAAATACTGAGTAAGATATTGAAAAGGGGAGAAGTTCGGTTTTTATTGCATATATCGACGTTTCAACCGGAATAGAGTGGTTTAACGTATACATCTTCCATCGGTAATATAAACGGAAAATCAGGAACATTTTAGATAATTCTAATGAAAACACATTGATTTTTATTTTTTGTATTGGAAACAACATTGTCATATGTCTTTTCTTGCATACAAATAATACGAAACGTCGCTTTATGATTTGAAGTTAAAATCCTCAAATTTGGTATATTAGTGAATTTTCACGTTTATCATGTAGTTTGATATTACGTAAATATATTCATTTTTACCAATATTTCGATACTATTTCATGTAGTATTACGATATGTGATTTGGCCTCAATATCTCAGATTTTCGCATAATATTGCATTTTAAGCAAGTTTTCTTGCATTTTGTTTCGTACTAAACATCATCGAATTTAGCAATATTTTGACGTTTATCATCCCCTTTTCCTTTATGTGATTTGTACAAAATATCATCGAATTATGCAATATTTTGCCGTTTTTCAACGTTTTTGTGAATTTTCAGTTTATTGTTGTTAATTAATTAAATATACGATAAAAATGATGCAAACACGTAATTGTTTAGAAATTAACGATAAATACCTCATTTTCAATCAACTATTTGCTTCTCGTTAAAATACTGAGTAAGATATTGAAAAGGGGAGAAGTTCGGTTTTTATTGCATATATCGACGTTTCAGCCGGAATAGAGCGCTTTTACGTATACATCTTCCATCGGTAATATAATTGGAAAATCAGGAACATTTTAGTTAATTCTAATGAAAACACATTGATTTTTATCATTTGTATTGGAAACAACATTGTCATATGTCTTTTCTTGGATCTAAATAATACGAAACCTCGCTTTATGATTCGAAGTTAAAATCCTCAAATTTGGTATAATAGTGACTTTTTTCACGTTTTTCATGTAGTTTGATATTACGTTAATATATTCATTTTTACCAATATCTCGATACTCTTTCATGTAATATCACGATATGTGATTTGGCCTTCATATCTCAGATTTTCGCATAATATTGCATTTTAAGCAAGTTTTCTTGCATTGTGTTTCGTACTAAACATCATCGAATTTAGCAATATTTCGACGTTTATAATCCCCTTTTCCTGTAAGTGATTTAAACAAAATATCATCGAATTAGGCAATATTTTGCCGTTTTTAAATGTTTTTGTGAATTTCCAGTTTATTTGTATTAATTCATTAAATATACGATAAAAATGATACACACACGTAATTGATTTGATAATAACCGTAAATACTTAATTTTCAATCATCTATTTGTTTCTCGTTGAAATACTGAGTAAGATATTGAAAAGGGGAGAAGTTCGGTTTTTATTGCATATATCGACGTTTCAACCGGAATAGAGTGGTTTAACGTATACATCTTCCATCGGTAATATAAACGGAAAATCAGGAACATTTTAGATAATTCTAATGAAAACACATTGATTTTTATTTTTTGAATTGGAAACAACATTGTCATATGTCTTTTCTTGCATCTAAATAATACGAAACGTCGCTTTATGATTTGAAGTTAAAATCCTCAAATTTGGTATAATAGTGACTTTTTTCACGTTTTTCATGTAGTTTGATATTACGTAAATATATTCATTTTTACCAATATTTCGATACTATTTCATGTAGTATCACGATATGTGAGTTGGCCTCAATATCTCAGATTTTCGCATAATATTGCATTTTAAGAAAGTTTTCTTGCATTTTGTTTCGTACTAAACATCATCGAATTTAGCAATATTTTGACGTTTATCATCCCCTTTTCCTTTATGTGATTTAAACAAAATATCATCGAATTATGCAATATTTTGCCGTTTTTGAACGTTTTTGTGAATTTTCAGTTTATTGTTGTTAATTAATTATATATACGATAAAAATGATGCAAACACGTAATTGATTAGAAATTAACCATAAATACCTCATTTTCAATCAACTATTTGTTTCTCGTTAAAATACTGAGTAAGATATTGAAAAGGGGAGAAGTTCAGTTTTTATTGCATATATCGACGTTTCAGCCGGAATAGAGCAGTTTTACGTATACATCTACCATCGGTAATATAAACGGAAAATCAGGAACATTTTAGTTAATTCTAATGAAAACACATTGATTTTTATCATTTGTATTGGAAACAACATTGTCATATGTCTTTTCTTGGATCTAAATAATACGACACGTCGCTTTATGATTCGAAGTTAAAATCCTCAAATTTGGTATAATAGTGACTTTTTTCACGTTTTTCATGTAGTTTGATATTACGTAAATATATTCATTTATACCAATATTTCGATACTATTTCATGTAGTATCACGATATGTGATTTGGCCTCCATATCTTAGATTTTTGCATAATATTGCATTTTAAGCAAATTTTCTTGCATTTTGTTTCGTACTAAACATCATCGAATTTAGCAATATTTTGACGTTTATCATCCCCTTTTCCTTTATGTGATTTAAACAAAATATCATCGAATTATGCAATATTTTGCCGTTTTTCAACGTTTTTGTGAATTTTCAGTTTATTGTTGTTAATTAATTAAATATACGATAAAATTGATGCAAACACGTAATTGATTAGAAATTAACGATAAATACCTCATTTTCAATCAACTATTTGCTTCTCGTTAAAATACTGAGTAAGATATTGAAAAGGGGAGAAGTTCGGTTTTTATTGCATATATCGACGTTTCAGCCGGAATAGAGCTGTTTTACGTATACATCTTCCATCGGTAATATAATCGGAAAATCAGGAACATTTTAGTTAATTCTAATGAAAACACATTGATTTTTATCATTTGTATTGGAAACAACATTGTCATATGTCTTTTCTTGGATCTAAATAATACGAAACCTCGCTTTATGATTCGAAGTTAAAATCCTCAAATTTGGTATAATAGTGACTTTTTTCACGTTTTTCATGTAGTTTGATATTACGTTAATATATTCATTTTTGCCAATATTTCGATACTCTTTCATGTTGTATCACGATATGTGATTTGGCCTTCATATCTCAGATTTTCGCATAATATTGCATTTTAAGCAAGTTTTCTTGCATTATGTTTCGTACTAAACATCATCGAATTTAGCAATATTTCGACGTTTATAATCCCCTTTTCCTGTAAGTGATTTAAACAAAATATCATCGAATTAGGCAATATTTTGCCGTTTTTAAATGTTTTTGTGAATTTCCAGTTTATTTGTATTAATTCATTAAATATACGATAAAAATGATACACACACGTAATTGATTTGATAATAACCTTAAATACTTCATTTTCAATCATCTATTTGTTTCTCGTTGAAATACTGAGTAAGATATTGAAAAGGGGAGAAGTTCGGTTTTTATTGCATATATCGACGTTTCAACCGGAATAGAGTGGTTTAACGTATACATCTTCCATCGGTAATATAAACGGAAAATCAGGAACATTTTAGTTAATTCTAATGAAAACACATTGATTTTTATCATTTTTATTTGAAACAACATTGTCATATGTCTTTTCTTGGATCTAAATAATTCGAAACCTCGCTCTATGATTTGAAGTTAAAATCCTCAAATATGGTAATATAGGGACTTTTTTCACGTTATTCATGTAGTGTGATTTTACGTATATATATTCGTTTTACCAATATTTCGATACCACTTCATGTTTTCTCACGATATGTGATTTGGCCTTCAAATCTCAGAATTTCGCAAATTTTGCATTTTTAAGCAAGTTTTCTTGCATTTTGTTTTGTACTAAAAATCATCGAATTTAGCAATATTTTGACCTTTATCATCTCCTTTTCCTTTATGTGATTTAAACAAAATATCATCGAAATAGGCAATATTTCGCCGTTTTTCCACGTTTTTGTGGATTTTCAGTTTGTTATTATTTCATTAAGTATACGAGAAAAATTATGGAAACACATAATTGATCAGAAAATAACCTTAAATACTTCATTTTTAATCATCTATTTGTTTCTCGTTAAAATACTGAGTAAGATATTGAAAAGGGGAGAAGTTCTGATTTTATTGCATATATCGACGTTTCAGCCGGAGTAGAACGGTTTTACGTGTACATCTTCCATCGGTAATATAAACCGAAAATCAGAAACATTTTAGTTAATTTTAATGAAAACACATTGATTTTTATCATTTGTATTGGAAGCAACATCTTTATACGTCTTTCGAAGGGTCTAAAAAATACCAAACGTCGCTCTATGATTCGAAGTTAAAATCCTCAAATTTGGTATAATAATGACTTTTTTCACGTTGTTCATGTAGTTTGATATTACGTAAATATATTCACTTTTACCAATATTTCGATACTATTTCATGTAGTATCACGATATGCGATTTGGCCTTCAAATCTCAGATTTTCGCTTAATATTGCATTTTAAGCAAGTTTTCTTGCATTTTGTTTCGTACTAAAAATCATCGAATTCAGCAATATTTTGACGTTTATCATCCCCTTTTCCTTTATGTGATATAAAAAAAATATCATCGAATTAAGCAATATTTTGACGTTTTTCTACGTTTTTGTGAATTTTCAGTTTATTGTTATTACTTCATTAAATATACGAGAAAAATTATGGAAACACATAATTGATCAGAAAATAACCTTAAATACTTCATTTTCAATCATCTATTTGTTTCTCGTTAAAATACTGAGTAAGATATTTAAAGGGGGAGAATTTCTGTTTTTATTGCATATATCGACGTTTCAGCCGGAGTAGAACGGTTTTACGTGTACATCTTCCATCGGTAATATAAAGCGAAAATCAGGAACATTTTAGTTAATTTTAATGAAAAGACATTGATTTTTGTCATTTGTATTGGAAGCAACATCTTTATACGTCTTTTCTAGGGTCTAAAAAATACGAAACGTCGCTCTATGATTCGAAGTTAAAATCCTGAAATTTGGTATAATAATGACTTTTTTCACGTTTTTCATGTAGTTTGATATTACGTAAATATATTCATTTTTACCAATATATCGATACTATTTCATGTAGTATCACGATATGTGATTTTGCCTTCAAATCCCAGATTTTCGCATAATATTACTTTTTAAGCAAGTTTTCTTGTATTTTGTTTCGTACTAAAATCATCGAATTCAGAAATATTTTGACGTTTATCATTCGATGATATTTTGTGTAAATCACATAAAGGAAAAGGGGATGATAAAGGTCAAAATATTGCTAAATTCGATGATTAATTCATTATATATACGATAAAAATTATGCAAACACATAATTGATCAGAAAATAACCTTAAATACTTCATTTTCAATCATCTATTTGTTTCTTGTTAAAATACTGAGTAAGATATTGAAAAGGGGAGAAGTTCTGTTTTTATTGCATATATCGACGTTTCAGCCAGATTAGAACGGTTTTACGTGTACATCTTCCATCGGTAATTTAAACCGGAAATCAGGAACATTTTAGTTAATTTTAATGAAAACACATTGATTTTTACCATTTGTATTGGAAGCAACATCTTTATACGTCTTTTTTGGGTCTAAAAAATACGAAACGTCGCTTTATGATTCGAAGTTAAAATCCTCAAATTTGGTATAATAATGACTTTTTCACGTTTTTCATGTAGTTTGATATTACGTATATACATTCATTTTTACCAATATTTCGATACTATATCATGTAATATCACGATATGTGATTTGGCCTTCAAATCTCAGATTTTCGCATAATATTGCATTTTAAACAAGATTTCTTGCATTTTGTTTCGTACTAATAATCATCGAATTTAGCAATATTTTTACCTTTATCATCCCCTTTTCCTTTATGTGATTTAAACAAAATATCATCGAATTAAGCAATATTTTGACGTTTTTCTACGTTTTTGTGAATTTTCAGTTTATTGTTATTATTTCATTAAATATACGAGAAATATTATGGAAACACATAATTGATCAGCAAATAACCTTAAATACTTCATTTTCAATCATATATTTGTTTCTCGTTAAAATAATGAGTAAGATATTTAAAGGGGGAGAATTTATGTTTTTATTGCATATATCGACGTTTCAGCCGGAGTAGAAGGGTTTTACGTGTACATCTTCCATCGGTAATATAAACCGAAAATCAGGAACATTTTAGTTAATTTTAATGAAAAGACATTGATTTTTGTCATATGTATTGGAAGCAACATCTTTATACGTCTTTTCTAGGGTCTAAAAAATACGAAACGTCGCTTTATGATTCGAAGTTAAAATCCTCAAATTTGATATAATAATGACTTTTTTCACGTTTTTCATGTAGTTTGATATTACGTAAATATATTCATTTTTACCAATATTTCGATACTATTTCATGTAGTATCACGATATGTGATTTGGCCTTCAAATCTCAGATTTTCGCTTAATATTGCATTTTAAGCAAGTTTTCTTGCATTTTGTTTCGTACTAAAAATCATCGAATTCAGCAATATTTTGACGTTTATCATCCCCTTTTCCTTTATGTGATATAAACAAAATATAATCGAATTAGGCAATATTTTGCTGTTTTTCCACGTTTTTGTGAATTTTCAGTTTATTGCTATTAATTCATTAAATATACGATAAAAATGATGCAAACACATAATTGATTAGAATTTAACCTTAAACACTTCATTTTCAATCAACTATTTGTTTCTCGTTAAAATACTGAGTAAGATATTGGAAAGGGGAGAAGTTCTGTTTTTATTGCATATATCGACGTTTCAGCCGGATTAGAGCGGTTTTACGTGTACATCTTCCATCTGTAATATAAACGGAAAATCAGGAACATTTTAGTTAATTCTAATGAAAACACATTGATTTTTATCATTTTTATTTGAAACAACATTGTCATATGTCTTTTCTTGGATCTAAATAATTCGAAACCTCGCTCTATGATTTGAAGTTAAAATCCTCAAATATGGTAATATAGGGACTTTTTTCACGTTATTCATGTAGTGTGATTTTACGTATATATATTCGTTTTACCAATATTTCGATACCACTTCATGTTTTCTCACGATATGTGATTTGGCCTTCAAATCTCAGAATTTCGCAAATTTTGCATTTTTAAGCAAGTTTTCTTGCATTTTGTTTTGTACTAAAAATCATCGAATTTAGCAATATTTTGACCTTTATCATCTCCTTTTCCTTTATGTGATTTAAACAAAATATCATCGAAATAGGCAATATTTTGCCGTTTTTCCACGTTTTTGTGGATTTTCAGTTTATTGTTATTATTACATTAAGTATACGAGAAAAATTATGGAAACACATAATTGATCAGAAAATAACCTTAAATACTTCATTTTTAATCATCTATTTGTTTCTCGTTAAAATACTGAGTAAGATATTGAAAAGGGGAGAAGTTCTGATTTTATTGCATATATCGACGTTTCAGCCGGAGTAGAACGGTTTTACGTGTACATCTTCCATCGGTAATATAAACCGAAAATCAGAAACATTTTAGTTAATTTTAATGAAAACACATTGATTTTTATCATTTGTATTGGAAGCAACATCTTTATACGTCTTTCCAAGGGTCTAAAAAATACCAAACGTCGCTCTATGATTCGAAGTTAAAATCCTCAAATTTGGTATAATAATGACTTTTTTCACGTTGTTCATGTAGTTTGATATTACGTAAATATATTCATTTTTACCAATATTTCGATACTATTTCATGTAGTATCACGATATGCGATGTGGCCTTCAAATCTCAGATTTTCGCTTAATATTGCATTTTAAGCAAGTTTTCTTGCATTTTGTTTCGTACTAAAAATCATCGAATTCAGCAATATTTTGACGTTTATCATCCCCTTTTCCTTTATGTGATATAAAAAAATATCATCGAATTAAGCAATATTTTGTTGTTTTTCTACGTTTTTGTGAATTTTCAGTTTATTGTTATTACTTCATTAAATATACGAGAAAAATTATGGAAACACATAATTGATCAGAAAATAACCTTAAATACTTCATTTTCAATCAACTATTTGTTTCTCGGTAAAATACTGAGTAAGATATTGGAAAGGGGAGAAGTTCTGTTTTTATTGCATATATCGACGTTTCAGCCAGATTAGAACGGTTTTACGTGTACATCTTCCATCGGTAATTTAAACCGGAAATCAGGAACATTTTAGTTAATTTTAATGAAAACACATTGATTTTTACCATTTGTATTGGAAGCAACATCTTTATACGTCTTTTTTGGGTCTAAAAAATACGAAACGTCGCTTTATGATTCGAAGTTAAAATCCTCAAATTTGGTATAATAATGACTTTTTCACGTTTTTCATGTAGTTTGATATTACGTATATACATTCATTTTTGCCAATATTTCGATACTATATCATGTAATATCACGATATGTGATTTGGCCTTCAAATCTCAGATTTTCGCATAATATTGCATTTTAAACAAGATTTCTTGCATTTTGTTTCGTACTAATAATCATCGAATTTAGCAATATTTTTACCTTTATCATCCTCTTTTCCTTTATGTGATTTAAACAAAATATCATCGAATTAAGCAATATTTTGACGTTTTTCTACGTTTTTGTGAATTTTCAGTTTATTGTTATTATTTCATTAAATATACGAGAAATATTATGGAAACACATAATTGATCAGCAAATAACCTTAAATACTTCATTTTCAATCATATATTTGTTTCTCGTTAAAATAATGAGTAAGATATTTAAAGGGGGAGAATTTCTGTTTTTATTGCATATATCGACGTTTCAGCCGGAGTAAAAGGGTTTTACGTGTACATCTTCCATCGGTAATATAAACCGAAAATCAGGAACATTTTAGTTAATTTTAATGAAAACACATTGATTTTTGTCATGTGTATTGGAAGCAACATCTTTATACGTCTTTTCTAGGGTCTAAAAAATACGAAACGTTGCTTTATGATTCGAAGTTAAAATCTTCAAATTTGGTATAATAATGACTTTTTTCACGTTTTTCATGTAGTTTGATATTACGTAAATATAATCATTTTTACCAATATTTCGATACTATTTCATGTAGTATCACGATATGTGATTTGGCCTTCAAATCTTAGATTTTCGCATAATATGGCATTTTTGGCAAGTTTTCTTGCATTTTGTTTCGTACTAAAAATCATCGAATTCAGCAATATTTTGACGTTTATCATCCCCTTTTCCTTTATGTGATATAAACGAAATATCATCGAATTAGGCAATATTTTGCTGTTTTTCCACGTTTTTGTGAATTTTCAGTTTATTGCTATTAATTCATTAAATATACGATAAAAATGATGCAAACACATAATTGATCAGAAAATAACCTTAAATACTTCATTTTCAATCAACTATTTGTTTCTCGGTAAAATACTGAGTAAGATATTTAAAAGGGGAGAATTTCTGTTTTTATTACATATATCGACGTTTCAGCCGGAGTAGAACGGTTTTACGTGTACATCTTCCATCGGTAATATAAACCGAAAATCAGGAACATTTTAGTTAATTTTAATGAAAAGACATTGATTTTTGTCATTTGTATTGGAAGCAACATCTTTATACGCCTTTTCTAGGGTCTAAAAAATACGAAACGTCGCTTTATGATTCGAAGTTAAAATCCTCAAATTTGGTATAATAATGACTTTTTTCACGTTTTTCATGTAGTTTGATATTACGTAAATATATTCATTTTTACCAATATTTCGATACTATTTCATGTAGTATCACGATATGTGATTTGGCCTTCAAATCTTAGATTTTCGCATAATATTGCATTTTAGGCAAGTTTTCTTGCATTTTGTTTCGTACTAAAAATCATCGAATTCAGCAATATTTTGACGTTTATCATCCCCTTTTCCTTTATGTGATATAAACGAAATATCATCGAATTAGGCAATATTTTGCTGTTTTTCCACGTTTTTGTGAAT
Organism: Procambarus clarkii; assembly: GCF_040958095.1. Lineage (NCBI taxonomy): Eukaryota > Metazoa > Arthropoda > Malacostraca > Decapoda > Cambaridae > Procambarus > Procambarus clarkii. The sequence goes on along the minus strand of NC_091178.1, from coordinate 44,454,190 downwards.
TTTCAGTTTATTGCTATTAATTCATTAAATATACGATAAAAATGATGCAAACACATAATTGATCAGAAAATAACCTTAAATACTTCATTTTCAATCAACTATTTGTTTCTCGGTAAAATACTGAGTAAGATATTTAAAAGGGGAGAATTTCTGTTTTTATTGCATATATCGACGTTTCAGCCGGAGAAGAACGGTTTTACGTGTACATCTTCCATCGGTAATATAAACCGAAAATCAGGAACATTTTAGTTAATTTTAATGAAAAGACATTGATTTTTGTCATTTGTATTGGAAGCAACATCTTTATACGCCTTTTCTAGGGTCTAAAAAATACGAAACGTCGCTTTATGATTCGAAGTTAAAATCCTCAAATTTGGTATAATAATGACTTTTTTCACGTTTTTCATGTAGTTTGATATTACGTAAATATAATCATTTTTACCAATATTTCGATACTATTTCATGTAGTATCACGATATGTGATTTGGCCTTCAAATCTTAGATTTTCGCATAATATTCCATTTTAGGCAAGTTTTCTTGCATTTTGTTTCGTACTAAAAATCATCGAATTCAGCAATATTTTGACGTTTATCATCTCCTTTTCCTTTATGTGATTTAAACAAAATATCATCGAATTAAGCAATATTTTGCCGTTTTTCCACGTTTTTGTGAATTTCCAGTTTATTGTTATTATTTCATTAAATATACGATAAAAATGATGCAAACACATAATTGATCAGAAAATAACCTTAAATACTTCATTTTCAATCAACTATTTGTTTCTCGGTAAAATACTGAGTAAGATATTGGAAAGGGGAGAAGTTCTGTTTTTATTGCATATATCGACGTTTCAGCCTGATTAGAACGGTTTTACGTGTACATCTTCCATCGGTAATATAAACCAGAAATCAGGAACATTTTAGTTAATTTTATGAAAACACATTGATTTTTACCATTTGTATTGGAAGCAACATCTTTATACGTCTTTTTTGGGTCTAAAAAATACGAAACGTCGCTTTATGATTCGAAGTTAAAATCCTCAAATTTGGTATAATAATGACTTTTTCACGTTTTTCATGTAGTTTGATATTACGTATATATATTCATTTTTACCAATATTTCGATACTATATCATGTAGTATCACGATATGTGATTTGGCCTTCAAATCTCAGATTTTCGCAAAATATTGCATTTTAAGCAAGTTTTCTTGCATTTTGTTTCGTACTAAAAATCATCGAATTCAGTAATATTTTGACGTTTATCATTCGATGATATTTTGTGTAAATCACATAAAGGAAAAGGGGATGATAAAGGTCAAAATATTGCTAAATTCGATGATTAATTCATTATATATACGATAAAAATTATGCAAACACATAATTGATCAGAAAATAACCTTAAATACTTCATTTTCAATCATCTATTTGTTTCTCGTTAAAATACTGCGTAAGATATTGAAAAGGGGAGAAGTTCTGTTTTTATTGCATATATCGACGTTTCAGCCGGAGTAGAACGGTTTTACGTGTACATCTTCCATCGGTAATATAAACCGAAAATCAGGAACATTTTAGTTAATTTTAATGAAAACACATTGATTTTTGTCATGTGTATTGGAAGCAACATCTTTATACGTCTTTTCTAGGGTCTAAAAAATACGAAACGTTGCTTTATGATTCGAAGTTAAAATCCTCAAATTTGGTATAATAATGACTTTTTTCACGTTTTTCATGTAGTTTGATATTACGTATATATATTCATTTTTACCAATATTTCGATACTATATCATGTAGTATCACGATATGTGATTTGGCCTTCAAATCTCAGATTTTCGCAAAATATTGCATTTTAAGCAAGTTTTCTTGCATTTTGTTTCGTACTAAAAATCATCGAATTCAGTAATATTTTGACGTTTATCATTCGATGATATTTTGTGTAAATCACATAAAGGAAAAGGGGATGATAAAGGTCAAAATATTGCTAAATTCGATGATTAATTCATTATATATACGATAAAAATTATGCAAACACATAATTGATCAGAAAATAACCTTAAATACTTCATTTTCAATCATCTATTTGTTTCTCGTTAAAATACTGCGTAAGATATTGAAAAGGGGAGAAGTTCTGTTTTTATTGCATATATCGACGTTTCAGCCGGAGTAGAACGGTTTTACGTGTACATCTTCCATCGGTAATATAAACCGAAAATCAGGAACATTTTAGTTAATTTTAATGAAAACACATTGATTTTTGTCATGTGTATTGGAAGCAACATCTTTATACGTCTTTTCTAGGGTCTAAAAAATACGAAACGTTGCTTTATGATTCGAAGTTAAAATCCTCAAATTTGGTATAATAATGACTTTTTTCACGTTTTTCATGTAGTTTGATATTACGTAAATATAATCATTTTTACCAATATTTCGATACTATTTCATGTAGTATCACGATATGTGATTTGGCCTTCAAATCTTAGATTTTCGCATAATATTCAATTTTAGGCAAGTTTTCTTGCATTTTGTTTCGTACTAAAAATCATCGAATTCAGCAATATTTTGACGTTTATCATCTCCTTTTCCTTTATGTGATTTAAACAAAATATCATCGAATTAAGCAATATTTTGCCGTTTTTCCACGTTTTTGTGAATTTCCAGTTTATTGTTATTATTTAATTAAATATACGATAAAAATGATGCAAACACATAATTGATCAGAAAATAACCTTAAATACTTCATTTTCAATCAACTATTTGTTTCTCGGTAAAATACTGAGTAAGATATTGGAAAGGGGAGAAGTTCTGTTTTTATTGCATATATCGACGTTTCAGCCGGATTAGAACGGTTTTACGTGTACATCTTCCATCGGTAATATAAACCGGAAATCAGGAACATTTTAGTTAATTTTAATGAAAACACATTGATTTTTACCATTTGTATTGGAAGCAACATCTTTATACGTCTTTTTTGGGTCTAAAAAATACGAAACGTCGCTTTATGATTCGAAGTTAAAATCCTCAAATTTGGTATAATAATGACTTTTTCACGTTTTTCATGTAGTTTGATATTACGTATATATATTCATTTTTACCAATATTTCGATACTATATCATGTAGTATCACGATATGTGATTTGGCCTTCAAATCTCAGATTTTCGCAAAATATTGCATTTTAAGCAAGTTTTCTTGCATTTTGTTTCGTACTAAAAATCATCGAATTCAGTAATATTTTGACGTTTATCATTCGATGATATTTTGTGTAAATCACATAAAGGAAAAGGGGATGATAAAGGTCAAAATATTGCTAAATTCGATGATTAATTCATTATATATACGATAAAAATTATGCAAACACATAATTGATCAGAAAATAACCTTAAATACTTCATTTTCAATCATCTATTTGTTTCTCGTTAAAATACTGCGTAAGATATTGAAAAGGGGAGAAGTTCTGTTTTTATTGCATATATCGACGTTTCAGCCGGAGTAGAACGGTTTTACGTGTACATCTTCCATCGGTAATATAAACCGAAAATCAGGAACATTTTAGTTAATTTTAATGAAAACACATTGATTTTTGTCATGTGTATTGGAAGCAACATCTTTATACGTCTTTTCTAGGGTCTAAAAAATACGAAACGTTGCTTTATGATTCGAAGTTAAAATCCTCAAATTTGGTATAATAATGACTTTTTTCACGTTTTTCATGTAGTTTGATATTACGTAAATATAATCATTTTTACCAATATTTCGATACTATTTCATGTAGTATCACGATATGTGATTTGGCCTTCAAATCTTAGATTTTCGCATAATATTCCATTTTAGGCAAGTTTTCTTGCATTTTGTTTCGTACTAAAAATCATCGAATTCAGCAATATTTTGACGTTTATCATCTCCTTTTCCTTTATGTGATTTAAACAAAATATCATCGAATTAAGCAATATTTTGCCGTTTTTCCACGTTTTTGTGAATTTCCAGTTAATTGTTATTATTTCATTAAATATACGATAAAAATGATGCAAACACATAATTGATCAGAAAATAACCTTAAATACTTCATTTTCAATCAACTATTTGTTTCTCGGTAAAATACTGAGTAAGATATTGGAAAGGGGAGAAGTTCTGTTTTTATTGCATATATCGACGTTTCAGCCGGATTAGAACGGTTTTACGTGTACATCTTCCATCGGTAATATAAACCGGAAATCAGGAACATTTTAGTTAATTTTAATGAAAACACATTGATTTTTAACATTTGTATTGGAAGCAACATCTTTATACGTCTTTTTTGGGTCTAAAAAATACGAAACGTCGCTTTATGATTCGAAGTTAAAATCCTCAAATTTGGTATAATAATGACTTTTTCACGTTTTTCATGTAGTTTGATATTACGTATATATATTCATTTTTACCAATATTTCGATACTATATCATGTAGTATCACGATATGTGATTTGGCCTTCAAATCTCAGATTTTCGCAAAATATTGCATTTTAAGCAAGTTTTCTTGCATTTTGTTTCGTACTAAAAATCATCGAATTCAGTAATATTTTGACGTTTATCATTCGATGATATTTTGTGTAAATCACATAAAGGAAAAGGGGATGATAAAGGTCAAAATATTGCTAAATTCGAAGATTAATTCATTATATATACGATAAAAATTATGCAAACACATAATTGATCAGAAAATAACCTTAAATACTTCATTTTCAATCATCTATTTGTTTCTCGTTAAAATACTGCGTAAGATATTGAAAAGGGGAGAAGTTCTGTTTTTATTGCATATATCGACGTTTCAGCCGGAGTAGAACGGTTTTACGTGTACATCTTCCATCGGTAATATAAACCGAAAATCAGGAACATTTTAGTTAATTTTAATGAAAACACATTGATTTTTGTCATGTGTATTGGAAGCAACATCTTTATACGTCTTTTCTAGGGTCTAAAAAATACGAAACGTTGCTTTATGATTCGAAGTTAAAATCTTCAAATTTGGTATAATAATGACTTTTTTCACGTTTTTCATGTAGTTTGATATTACGTAAATATATTCATTTTTACCAATATTTCGATACTATTTCATGTAGTATCACGATATGTGATTTGGCCTTCAAATCTTAGATTTTCGCATAATATTGCATTTTAGGCAAGTTTTCTTGCATTTTGTTTCGTATTAAAAATCATCGAATTCAGCAATATTTTGACGTTTATCATCCCCTTTTCCTTTATGTGATATAAACGAAATATCATCGAATTAGGCAATATTTTGCTGTTTTTCCACGTTTTTGTGAATTTTCAGTTTATTGCTATTAATTCATTAAATATACGATAAAAATGATGCAAACACATAATTGATCAGAAAATAACCTTAAATACTTCATTTTCAATCAACTATTTGTTTCTCGGTAAAATACTGAGTAAGATATTTAAAAGGGGAGAATTTCTGTTTATATTGCATATATCGACGTTTCAGCCGGAGTAGAACGGTTTTACGTGTACATCTTCCATCGGTAATATAAACCGAAAATCAGGAACATTTTAGTTAATTTTAATGAAAAGACATTGATTTTTGTCATTTGTATTGGAAGCAACATCTTTATACGCCTTTTCTAGGGTCTAAAAAATACGAAACGTCGCTTTATGATTCGAAGTTAAAATCCTCAAATTTGGTATAATAATGACTTTTTCACGTTTTTCATGTAGTTTGATATTACGTAAATATATTCATTTTTACCAATATTTCGATACTATTTCATGTAGTATCACGATATGTGATTTGGCCTTCAAATCTTAGATTTTCGCATAATATTGCATTTTAGGCAAGTTTTCTTGCATTTTGTTTCGTACTAAAAATCATCGAATTCAGCAATATTTTGACGTTTATCATCCCCTTTTCCTTTATGTGATATAAACGAAATATCATCGAATAAGGCAATATTTTGCTGTTTTTCCACGTTTTTGTGAATTTTCAGTTTATTACTATTAATTCATTAAATATACGATAAAAATGATGCAAACACATAATTGATCAGAAAATAACCTTAAATACTTCATTTTCAATCAACTATTTGTTTCTCGGTAAAATACTGAGTAAGATATTGGAAAGGGGAGAATTTCTGCTTTTATTGCATATATCGACGTTTCAGACGGAGTAGAACGGTTTTACGTGTACATCTTCCATCGGTAATATAAACCGAAAATCAGAAACATTTTAGTTAATTTTAATGAAAAGACATTGATTTTTGTCATTTGTATTGGAAGCAACATCTTTATACGTCTTTTCTAGGGTCTAAAAAATACGAAACGTCGCTTTATGATTCGAAGTTAAAATCCTCAAATTTGGTATAATAAGGACTTTTTACACGTTTTTCATGTAGTTTGATATTACGTAAATATATTCATTTTTACCAATATTTCGATACTATTTTATGTAGTATCACGATATGTGATTTGGCCTTCAAATCTCAGATTTTCTCATAATATTGCATTTTAAGCAAGTTTTCTTGCATTTTGTTTCGTACTAAAAATCATCGAATTCAGCAATATTTTGACGTTTATCATCTCCTTTTCCTTTATGTGATTTAAACAAAATATCATCGAATTAAGCAATATTTTGCCGTTTTTCCACGTTTTTGTGAATTTCCAGTTTATTGTTATTATTTCATTAAATATACGATAAAAATGATGCAAACACATAATTGATCAGAAAATAACCTTAAATACTTCATTTTCAATCAACTATTTATTTATCGGTAAAATACTGAGTAAGATATTGGAAAGGGGAGAAGTTCTGTTTTTATTGCATATATCGACGTTTCAGCCGGATTAGAACGGTTTTACGTGTACATCTTCCATCGGTAATATAAACCGGAAATCAGGAACATTTTAGTTAATTTTAATGAAAACACATTGATTTTTACCATTTGTATTGGAAGCAACATCTTTATACGTCTTTTTTGGGTCTAAAAAATACGAAACGTCGCTTTATGATTCGAAGTTAAAATCCTCAAATTTGGTATAATAATGACTTTTTCACGTTTTTCATGTAGTTTGATATTACGTATATATATTCATTTTTACCAATATTTCGATACTATATCATGTAGTATTACGATATGTGATTTAGCCTTCAAATCTCAGATTTTCGCAAAATATTGCATTTTAAGCAAGTTTTCTTGCATTTTGTTTCGTACTAAAAATCATCGAATTCAGTAATATTTTGACGTTTATCATTCGATGATATTTTGTGTAAATCACATAAAGGAAAAGGGGATGATAAAGGTCAAAATATTGCTAAATTCGATGATTAATTCATTATATATACGATAAAAATTATGCAAACACATAATTGATCAGAAAATAACCTTAAATACTTCATTTTCAATCATCTATTTGTTTCTCGTTAAAATACTGCGTAAGATATTGAAAAGGGGAGAAGTTCTGTTTTTATTGCATATATCGACGTTTCAGCCGGAGTAGAACGGTTTTACGTGTACATCTTCCATCGGTAATATAAACCGAAAATCAGGAACATTTTAGTTAATTTTAATGAAAACACATTGATTTTTGTCATTTGTATTGGAAGCAACATCTTTATACGTCTTTTCTAGGGTCTAAAAAATACGAAACGTTGCTTTATGATTCGAAGTTAAAATCTTCAAATTTGGTATAATAATGACTTTTTCACGTTTTTCATGTAGTTTGATATTACGTAAATATATTCATTTTTACCAATATTTCGATACTATTTCATGTTGTATCACGATATGTGATTTGGCCTTCAAATCTCAGATTTTCGCATAATATTGCATTTTAGGCAAGTTTTCTTGCATTTTCTTTCGTACTAAAAATCATCGAATTCAGCAATATTTTGACGTTTATCATCCCCTTTTCCTTTATGTGATATAAACGAAATATCATCGAATTAGGCAATATTTTGCTGTTTTTCCACGTTTTTGTGAATTTTCAGTTTATTGCTATTAATTCATTAAATATACGATAAAAATGATGCAAACACATAATTGATGAGAATTTGACCTTAAACACTTCATTTTCAATCAACTATTTGTTTCTCGTTAAAATACTGAGTAAGATATTGGAAAGGGGAGAAGTTCTGTTTTTATTGCATATATCGACGTTTCAGCCGGATTAGAGCGGTTTTACGTGTACATCTTCCATCGGTAATATAAACGGAAAATCAGGAACATTTTAGTTAATTCTAATGAAAACACATTGATTTTTATCATTTGTATTTGAAACAACATTGTCATATGTCTTTTCCTGGATCTAAATAATCCGAAACCTCGCTCTATGATTTGAAGTTAAAATCCTCAAATATGGTAATATAGGGACTTTTTTCACGTTATTCATGTAGTGTGATTTTACGTATATATATTCGTTTTACCAATATTTCGATACCACTTCATGTTTTCTCACGATATGTGATTTGGCCTTCAAATCTCAGAATTTAGAAAATTTTGCATTTTTAAGCAAGTTTTCTTGCATTTTGTTTTGTACTAAAAATCATCGAATTTAGCAATATTTTGACCTTTATCATCTCCTTTTCCTTTATGTGATTTAAACAAAATATCATCGAATTAGGCAATATTTTGCCGTTATTCCACATTTTTGTGGATTTTCAGTTTATTGTTATTATTTCATTAAATATACGAGAAAAATTATGGAAACACATAATTGATCAGAAAATAACCTTAAATACTTCATTTTTAATCATCTATTTGTTTCTCGGTAAAATACTGAGTAAGATATTGAAAAGGGAAGAAGTTCTGATTTTATTGCATATATCGACGTTTCAGCCGGAGTAGAACGGTTTTACGTGTACATCTTCCATCGGAAATATAAACCGAAAATCAGAAACATTTTAGTTAATTTTAATGAAAACACATTGATTTTTATCATTTGTATTGGAAGCAACATCTTTATACGTCTTTTCTAGGGTCTAAAAAATACGAAACGTCGCTCTATGATTCGAAGTTAAAATCCTAAAATTTGGTATAATAATGACTTTTTTCACGTTTTTCATGTAGTTTGATATTACGTAAATATATTCATTTTTACCAATATATCGATACTGTTTCATGTAGTATCACGATATGTGATTTGGCCTTCAAATCCCAGATTTTCGCTTAATATTACTTTTTAAGCAAGTTTTCTTGCATTTTGTTTCGTACTAAAATCATCGAATTCAGTAATATTTTGACGTTTATCATTCGATGATATTTTGTGTAAATCACATAAAGGAAAAGGCGATGATAAAGGTCAAAATATTGCTAAATTCGATGATTAATTCATTATATATACGATAAAAATTATGCAAACACATAATTGATCAGGAAATAACCTTAAATACTTCATTTTCAATCATCTATTTGTTTCTCGTTAAAATACTGCGTAAGATATTGAAAAGGGGAGAAGTTCTGTTTTTATTGCATATATCGACGTTTCAGCCGGAGTAAAACGGTTTTACGTGTACATCTTCCATCGGTAATATAAACCGAAAATCAGGAACATTTTAGTTAATTTTAATGAAAACACATTGATTTTTGTCATTTGTATTGGAAGCAACATCTTTATACGTCTTATCTAGGGTCTAAAAAATACGAAACGTTGCTTTATGATTCGAAGTTAAAATCTTCAAATTTGGTATAATAATGACTTTTTTCACGTTTTTCATGTAGTTTGATATTACGTAAATATATTCATTTTTACCAATATTTCGATACTTTTTCATGTTGTATCACGATATGTGATTTGGCCCTCAAATCTCAGATTTTCGCATAATATTGCATTTTAGGCAAGTTTTCTTGCATTTTCTTTCGTACTAAAAATCATCGAATTCAGCAATATTTTGACGTTTATCATCCCCTTTTCCTTTATGTGATATAAACGAAATATCATCGAATTAGGCAATATTTTGCTGTTTTTCCACGTTTTTGTGAATTTTCAGTTTATTGCTATTAATTCATTAAATATACGATAAAAATGATGCAAACACATAATTGATCAGAAAATAACCTTAAATACTTCATTTTCAATCAACTATTTGTTTCTCGGTAAAATACTGAGTAAGATATTTAAAAGGGGAGAATTTCTGTTTTTATTGCATATATCGACGTTTCAGCCGGAGTGGAACGGTTTTACGTGTACATCTTCCATCGGTAATATAAACCGAAAATCAGGAACGTTTTAGTTAATTTTAATGAAAAGACATTGATTTTTATCATTTGTATTTGAAACAACATTGTCATATGTCTTTTCCTGGATCTAAATAATCCGAAACCTCGCTCTATGATTTGAAGTTAAAATCCTCAAATATGGTAATATAGGGACTTTTTTCACGTTATTCATGTAGTGTGATTTTACGTATATATATTCGTTTTACCAATATTTCGATACCACTTCATGTTTTCTCACGATATGTGATTTGGCCTTCAAATCTCAGAATTTAGAAAATTTTGCATTTTTAAGCATGTTTTCTTGCATTTTGTTTTGTACTAAAAATCATCGAATTTAGCAATATTTTGACCTTTATCATCTCCTTTTCCTTTATGTGATTTAAACAAAATATCATCCAATTAGGCAATATTTTGCCGTTTTTCCACGTTTTTGTGGATTTTCAGTTTATTGTTATTATTTCATTAAATATACGAGAAAAATTATGGAAACATATAATTGATCAGAAAATAACCTTAAATACTTCATTTTCAATCAACTATTTGTTTCTCGGTAAAATACTGAGTAAGATATTTAAAAGGGGAGAATTTCTGTTTTTATTGCATATATCGACGTTTCAGCCGGAGTGGAACGGTTTTACGTGTACATCTTCCATCGGTAATATAAACCGAAAATCAGGAACATTTTAGTCAATTTTAATGAAAAGACATTGATTTTTGTCATTTGTATTGGAAGCAACATCTTTATACGCCTTTTCTAGGGTCTAAAAAATACGAAACGTCGCTTTATGATTCGAAGTTAAAATCCTCAAATTTGGTATAATAATGAATTTTCACGTTTTTCATGTAGTTTGATATTACGTAAATATATTCATTTTTACCAATATTTCGATACTATTTCATGTAGTATCACGATATGTGATTTGGCCTTCAAATCTTAGATTTTCGCATAATATTGCATTTTAGGCAAGTTTTCTTGCATTTTGTTTCGTACTAAAAATCATCGAATTCAGCAATATTTTGACGTTTATCATCCTCTTTTCCTTTATGTGATATAAACGAAATATCATCGAATTAGGCAATATTTTGCTATTTTTCCACGTTTTTGTGAATTTTCAGTTTATTACTATTAATTCATTAAATATACGATAAAAATGATGCAAACACATAATTGATCTGAAAATAACCTTAAATACTTCATTTTCAATCAACTATTTGTTTCTCGGTAAAATACTGAGTAAGATATTGGAAAGGGGAGAATTTCTGTTTTTATTGCATATATCGACGTTTCAGACGGAGAAGAACGGTTTTACGTGTACATCTTCCATCGGTAATATAAACCGAAAATCAGGAACATTTTAGTTAATTTTAATGAAAAGACATTGATTTTTGTCATTTGTATTGGAAGCAACATCTTTATACGTCTTTTCTAGGGTCTAAAAAATACGAAACGTCGCTTTATGATTCGAAGTTAAAATCCTCAAATTTGGTATAATAATGACTTTTTACACGTTTTTCATGTAGTTTGATATTACGTAAATATATTCATTTTTACCAATATTTCGATACTATTTCATGTAGTATCACGATATGTGATTTGGCCTTCAAATCTCAGATTTTCTCATAATATTGCATTTTAAGCAAGTTTTCTTGCATTTTGTTTCGTACTAAAAATCATCGAATTCAGCAATATTTTGACGTTTATCATCTCCTTTTCCTTTATGTGATTTAAACAAAATATCATCGAATTAAGCAATATTTTGCCGTTTTTCCACGTTTTTGTGAATTTCCAGTTTATTGTTATTATTTCATTAAATATACGATAAAAATGATGCAAACACATAATTGATCAGAAAATAACCTTAAATACTTCATTTTCAATCAACTATTTATTTCTCGGTAAAATACTGAGTAAGATTTTGGAAAGGGGAGAAGTTCTGTTTTTTTGCATATATCGACGTTTCAGCCGGATTAGAACGGTTTTACGTGTACATCTTCCATCGGTAATATAAACCGGAAATCAGGAACATTTTAGTTAATTTTAATGAAAACACATTGATTTTTACCATTTGTATTGGAAGCAACATCTTTATACGTCTTTTTTGGGTCTAAAAAATACGAAACGTCGCTTTATGATTCGAAGTTAAAATCCTCAAATTTGGTATAATAATGACTTTTTCACGTTTTTCATGTAGTTTGATATTACGTATATATATTCATTTTTACCAATATTTCGATACTATATCATGTAGTATCACGATATGTGATTTGGCCTTCAAATCTCAGATTTTCGCAAAATATTGCATTTTAAGCAAGTTTTCTTGCATTTTATTTCGTACTAAAAATCATCGAATTCAGTAATATTTTGACGTTTATCATTCGATGATATTTTGTGTAAATCACATAAAGGAAAAGGGGATGATAAAGGTCAAAATATTGCTAAATTCGATGATTAATTCATTATATATACGATAAAAATTATGCAAACACATAATTGATCAGAAAATAACCTTAAATACTTCATTTCCAATCATCTATTTTTTTCTCGTTAAAATACTGCGTAAGATATTGAAAAGGGGAGAAGTTCTGTTTTTATTGCATATATCGACGTTTCAGCCGGAGTAGAACGGTTTTACGTGTACATCTTCCATCGGTAATATAAACCGAAAATCAGGAACATTTTAGTTAATTTTAATGAAAACACATTGATTTTTGTCATTTGTATTGGAAGCAACATCTTTATACGTCTTTTCTAGGGTCTAAAAAATACGAAACGTTGCTTTATGATTCGAAGTTAAAATCTTCAAATTTGGTATAATAATGACTTTTTTCACGTTTTTCATGTAGTTTGATATTACGTAAATATATTCATTTTTACCAATATTTCGATACTATTTCATGTTGTATCACGATATGTGATTTGGCCCTCAAATCTCAGATTTTCGCATAATATTGCATTTTAGGCAAGTTTTCTTGCATTTTCTTTCGTACTAAAAATCATCGAATTCAGCAATATTTTGACGTTTATCATCCCCTTTTCCTTTATGTGATATAAACGAAATATCATCGAATTAGGCAATATTTTGCTGTTTTTCCACGTTTTTGTGAATTTTCAGTTTATTGCTATTAATTCATTAAATATACGATAAAAATGATGCAAACACATAATTGATCAGAAAATAACCTTAAATACTTCATTTTCAATCAACTATTTGTTTCTCGGTAAAATACTGAGTAAGATATTTAAAAGGGGAGAATTTCTGTTTTTATTGCATATATCGACGTTTCAGCCGGAGTGGAACGGTTTTACGTGTACATCTTCCATCGGTAATATAAACCGAAAATCAGGAACATTTTAATTAATTTTAATGGAAAGACATTGATTTTTGTCATTTGTATTGGAAGCAACATCTTTATACGCCTTTTCTAGGGTCTAAAAAATACGAAACGTCGCTTTATGATTCGAAGTTAAAATCCTCAAATTTGGTATAATAATGACTTTTTTCACGTTTTTCATGTAGTTTGATATTACGTAAATATATTCATTTTTACCAATATTTCGATACTATTTCATGTAGTATCACGATATGTGATTTGGCCTTCAAATCTTAGATTTTCGCATAATATTGCATTTTAGGCAAGTTTTCTTGCATTTTGTTTCGTACTAAAAATCATCGAATTCAGCAATATTTTGACGTTTATCATCCCCTTTTCCTTTATGTGATATAAACGAAATATCATCGAATTAGGCAATATTTTGCTATTTTTCCACGTTTTTGTGAATTTTCAGTTTATTACTATTAATTCATTAAATATACGATAAAAATGATGCAAACACATAATTGATCAGAAAATAACCTTAAATACTTCATTTTCAATCAACTATTTGTTTCTCGGTAAAATACTAAGTAAGATATTGGAAAGGGGAGAATTTCTGTTTTTATTGCATATATCGACGTTTCAGACGGAGTAGAACGGTTTTACGTGTACATCTTCCATCGGTAATATAAACCGAAAATCAGGAACATTTTAGGTAATTTTAATGAAAAGACATTGATTTTTGTCATTTGTATTGGAAGCAACATCTTTATACGTCTTTTCTAGGGTCTAAAAAATACGAAACGTCGCTTTATGATTCGAAGTTAAAATCCTCAAATTTGGTATAATAATGACTTTTTACACGTTTTTCATGTAGTTTGATATTACGTAAATATATTCATTTTTACCAATATTTCGATACCAATATGTAGTATCACGATATGTGATTTGGCCTTCAAATCTCAGATTTTCGCAAAATATTGCATTTTAAGCAAGTTTTCTTGCATTTTGTTTCGTACTAAAAATCATCGAATTCAGTAATATTTTGACGTTTATCATTCGATGATATTTTGTGTAAATCACATATAGGAAAAGGGGATGATAAAGGTCAAAATATTGCTAAATTCGATGATTAATTCATTATATATACGATAAAAATTATGCAAACACATAATTGATCAGAAAATAACCTTAAATACTTCATTTTCAATCATCTATTTTTTTCTCGTTAAAATACTGCGTAAGATATTGAAAAGGGGAGAAGTTCTGTTTTTATTGCATATATCGACGTTTCAGCCGGAGTAGAACGGTTTTACGTGTACATCTTCCATCGGTAATATAAACCGAAAATCAGGAACATTTTAGTTTATTTTAATGAAAACACATTGATTTTTGTCATTTGTATTGGAAGCAACATCTTTATACGTCTTTTCTAGGGTCTAAAAAATACGAAACGTTGCTTTATGATTCGAAGTTAAAATCTTCAAATTTGGTATAATAATGACTTTTTTCACGTTTTTCATGTAGTTTGATATTACGTAAATATATTCATTTTTACCAATATTTCGATACTATTTCATGTTGTATCACGATATGTGATTTGGCCCTCAAATCTCAGATTTTCGCATAATATTGCATTTTAGGCAAGTTTTCTTGCATTTTCTTTCGTACTAAAAATCATCGAATTCAGCAATATTTTGACGTTTATCATCCCCTTTTCCTTTATGTGATATAAACGAAATATCATCGAATTATGCAATATTTTGCTGTTTTTCCACGTTTTTGTGAATTTTCAGTTTATTGCTATTAATTCACTAAATATACGATAAAAATGATGCAAACACATAATTGATCAGAAAATAACCTTAAATACTTCATTTTCAATCAACTATTTGTTTCTCGGTAAAATACTGAGTAAGATATTGGAAAGGGGAGAATTTCTGTTTTTATTGCATATATCGACGTTTCAGACGGAGAAGAACGGTTTTACGTGTACATCTTCCATCGGTAATATAAACCGAAAATCAGGAACATTTTAGTTAATTTTAATGAAAAGACATTGATTTTTGTCATTTGTATTGGAAGCAACATCTTTATACGTCTTTTCTAGGGTCTAAAAAATACGAAACGTCGCTTTATGATTCGAAGTTAAAATCCTCAAATTTGGTATAATAATGACTTTTTACACGTTTTTCATGTAGTTTGATATTACGTAAATATATTCATTTTTACCAATATTTCGATACTATTTCATGTAGTATCACGATATGTGATTTGGCCTTCAAATCTCAGATTTTCTCATAATATTGCATTTTAAGCAAGTTTTCTTGCATTTTGTTTCGTACTAAAAATCATCGAATTCAGCAATATTTTGACGTTTATCATCTCCTTTTCCTTTATGTGATTTAAACAAAATATCATCGAATTAAGCAATATTTTGCCGTTTTTCCACGTTTTTGTGAATTTCCAGTTTATTGTTATTATTTCATTAAATATACGATAAAAATGATGCAAACACATAATTGATCAGAAAATAACCTTAAATACTTCATTTTCAATCAACTATTTATTTCTCGGTAAAATACTGAGTAAGATTTTGGAAAGGGGAGAAGTTCTGTTTTTTTGCATATATCGACGTTTCAGCCGGATTAGAACGGTTTTACGTGTACATCTTCCATCGGTAATATAAACCGGAAATCAGGAACATTTTAGTTAATTTTAATGAAAACACATTGATTTTTACCATTTGTATTGGAAGCAACATCTTTATACGTCTTTTTTGGGTCTAAAAAATACGAAACGTCGCTTTATGATTCGAAGTTAAAATCCTCAAATTTGGTATAATAATGACTTTTTCACGTTTTTCATGTAGTTTGATATTACGTATATATATTCATTTTTACCAATATTTCGATACTATATCATGTAGTATCACGATATGTGATTTGGCCTTCAAATCTCAGATTTTCGCAAAATATTGCATTTTAAGCAAGTTTTCTTGCATTTTATTTCGTACTAAAAATCATCGAATTCAGTAATATTTTGACGTTTATCATTCGATGATATTTTGTGTAAATCACATAAAGGAAAAGGGGATGATAAAGGTCAAAATATTGCTAAATTCGATGATTAATTCATTATATATACGATAAAAATTATGCAAACACATAATTGATCAGAAAATAACCTTAAATACTTCATTTCCAATCATCTATTTTTTTCTCGTTAAAATACTGCGTAAGATATTGAAAAGGGGAGAAGTTCTGTTTTTATTGCATATATCGACGTTTCAGCCGGAGTAGAACGGTTTTACGTGTACATCTTCCATCGGTAATATAAACCGAAAATCAGGAACATTTTAGTTAATTTTAATGAAAACACATTGATTTTTGTCATTTGTATTGGAAGCAACATCTTTATACGTCTTTTCTAGGGTCTAAAAAATACGAAACGTTGCTTTATGATTCGAAGTTAAAATCTTCAAATTTGGTATAATAATGACTTTTTTCACGTTTTTCATGTAGTTTGATATTACGTAAATATATTCATTTTTACCAATATTTCGATACTATTTCATGTTGTATCACGATATGTGATTTGGCCCTCAAATCTCAGATTTTCGCATAATATTGCATTTTAGGCAAGTTTTCTTGCATTTTCTTTCGTACTAAAAATCATCGAATTCAGCAATATTTTGACGTTTATCATCCCCTTTTCCTTTATGTGATATAAACGAAATATCATCGAATTAGGCAATATTTTGCTGTTTTTCCACGTTTTTGTGAATTTTCAGTTTATTGCTATTAATTCATTAAATATACGATAAAAATGATGCAAACACATAATTGATCAGAAAATAACCTTAAATACTTCATTTTCAATCAACTATTTGTTTCTCGGTAAAATACTGAGTAAGATATTTAAAAGGGGAGAATTTCTGTTTTTATTGCATATATCGACGTTTCAGCCGGAGTGGAACGGTTTTACGTGTACATCTTCCATCGGTAATATAAACCGAAAATCAGGAACATTTTAATTAATTTTAATGGAAAGACATTGATTTTTGTCATTTGTATTGGAAGCAACATCTTTATACGCCTTTTCTAGGGTCTAAAAAATACGAAACGTCGCTTTATGATTCGAAGTTAAAATCCTCAAATTTGGTATAATAATGACTTTTTTCACGTTTTTCATGTAGTTTGATATTACGTAAATATATTCATTTTTACCAATATTTCGATACTATTTCATGTAGTATCACGATATGTGATTTGGCCTTCAAATCTTAGATTTTCGCATAATATTGCATTTTAGGCAAGTTTTCTTGCATTTTGTTTCGTACTAAAAATCATCGAATTCAGCAATATTTTGACGTTTATCATCCCCTTTTCCTTTATGTGATATAAACGAAATATCATCGAATTAGGCAATATTTTGCTATTTTTCCACGTTTTTGTGAATTTTCAGTTTATTACTATTAATTCATTAAATATACGATAAAAATGATGCAAACACATAATTGATCAGAAAATAACCTTAAATACTTCATTTTCAATCAACTATTTGTTTCTCGGTAAAATACTAAGTAAGATATTGGAAAGGGGAGAATTTCTGTTTTTATTGCATATATCGACGTTTCAGACGGAGTAGAACGGTTTTACGTGTACATCTTCCATCGGTAATATAAACCGAAAATCAGGAACATTTTAGGTAATTTTAATGAAAAGACATTGATTTTTGTCATTTGTATTGGAAGCAACATCTTTATACGTCTTTTCTAGGGTCTAAAAAATACGAAACGTCGCTTTATGATTCGAAGTTAAAATCCTCAAATTTGGTATAATAATGACTTTTTACACGTTTTTCATGTAGTTTGATATTACGTAAATATATTCATTTTTACCAATATTTCGATACCAATATGTAGTATCACGATATGTGATTTGGCCTTCAAATCTCAGATTTTCGCAAAATATTGCATTTTAAGCAAGTTTTCTTGCATTTTGTTTCGTACTAAAAATCATCGAATTCAGTAATATTTTGACGTTTATCATTCGATGATATTTTGTGTAAATCACATATAGGAAAAGGGGATGATAAAGGTCAAAATATTGCTAAATTCGATGATTAATTCATTATATATACGATAAAAATTATGCAAACACATAATTGATCAGAAAATAACCTTAAATACTTCATTTTCAATCATCTATTTTTTTCTCGTTAAAATACTGCGTAAGATATTGAAAAGGGGAGAAGTTCTGTTTTTATTGCATATATCGACGTTTCAGCCGGAGTAGAACGGTTTTACGTGTACATCTTCCATCGGTAATATAAACCGAAAATCAGGAACATTTTAGTTTATTTTAATGAAAACACATTGATTTTTGTCATTTGTATTGGAAGCAACATCTTTATACGTCTTTTCTAGGGTCTAAAAAATACGAAACGTTGCTTTATGATTCGAAGTTAAAATCTTCAAATTTGGTATAATAATGACTTTTTTCACGTTTTTCATGTAGTTTGATATTACGTAAATATATTCATTTTTACCAATATTTCGATACTATTTCATGTTGTATCACGATATGTGATTTGGCCCTCAAATCTCAGATTTTCGCATAATATTGCATTTTAGGCAAGTTTTCTTGCATTTTCTTTCGTACTAAAAATCATCGAATTCAGCAATATTTTGACGTTTATCATCCCCTTTTCCTTTATGTGATATAAACGAAATATCATCGAATTATGCAATATTTTGCTGTTTTTCCACGTTTTTGTGAATTTTCAGTTTATTGCTATTAATTCATTAAATATACGATAAAAATGATGCAAACACATAATTGATCAGAAAATAACCTTAAATACTTCATTTTCAATCAACTATTTGTTTCTCGGTAAAATACTGAGTAAGATATTTAAAAGGGGAGAATTTCTGTTTTTATTGCATATATCGACGTTTCAGCTGGAGAAGAACGGTTTTACGTGTACATCTTCCATCGGTAATATAAACCGAAAATCAGGAACATTTTAGTTAATTTTAATGAAAAGACATTGATTTTTGTCATTTGTATTGGAAGCAACATCTTTATACGCCTTTTCTAGGGTCTAAAAAATACGAAACGTCGCTTTATGATTCGAAGTTAAAATCCTCAAATTTGGTATAATAATGACTTTTTACACGTTTTTCATGTAGTTTGATATTACGTAAATATATTCATTTTTACCAATATTTCGATACTATTTTATGTAGTATCACGATATGTGATTTGGCCTTCAAATCTCAGATTTTCTCATAATATTGCATTTTAAGCAAGTTTTCTTGCATTTTGTTTCGTACTAAAAATCATCGAATTCAGCAATATTTTGACGTTTATCATCTCCTTTTCCTTTATGTGATTTAAACAAAATATCATCGAATTAAGCAATATTTTGCCGTTTTTCCACGTTTTTGTGAATTTCCAGTTTATTGTTATTATTTCATTAAATATACGATAAAAATGATGCACACACATAATTGATCAGAAAATAACCTTAAATACTTCATTTTCAATCAACTATTTATTTCTCGGTAAAATACTGAGTAAGATATTGGAAAGGGGAGAAGTTCTGTTTTTATTGCATATATCGACGTTTCAGCCGGATTAGAACGGTTTTACGTGTACATCTTCCATCGGTAATATAAACCGGAAATCAGGAACATTTTAGTTAATTTTAATGAAAACACATTGATTTATACCATTTGTATTGGAAGCAACATCTTTATACGTCTTTTTTGGGTCTAAAAAATACGAAACGT
This sequence comes from Procambarus clarkii, assembly GCF_040958095.1. Classification (NCBI taxonomy): domain Eukaryota; kingdom Metazoa; phylum Arthropoda; class Malacostraca; order Decapoda; family Cambaridae; genus Procambarus; species Procambarus clarkii. The sequence continues at coordinate 44,433,876 of NC_091178.1, read as the reverse complement.
CGCTTTATGATTCGAAGTTAAAATCCTCAAATTTGGTATAATAATGACTTTTTCACGTTTTTCATGTAGTTTGATATTACGTATATATATTCATTTTTACCAATATTTCGATACTATATCATGTAGTATCACGATATGTGATTTGGCCTTCAAATCTCAGATTTTCGCAAAATATTGCATTTTAAGCAAGTTTTCTTGCATTTTGTTTCGTACTAAAAATCATCGAATTCAGTAATATTTTGACGTTTATCATTCGATGATATTTTGTGTAAATCACATAAAGGAAAAGGGGATGATAAAGGTCAAAATATTGCTAAATTCGATGATTAATTCATTATATATACGATAAAAATTATGCAAACACATAATTGATCAGAAAATAACCTTAAATACTTCATTTTCAATCATCTATTTGTTTCTCGTTAAAATACTGCGTAAGATATTGAAAAGGGGAGAAGTTCTGTTTTTATTGCATATATCGACGTTTCAGCCGGAGTAGAACGGTTTTACGTGTACATCTTCCATCGGTAATATAAACCGAAAATCAGGAACATTTTAGTTAATTTTAATGAAAACACATTGATTTTTGTCATTTGTATTGGAAGCAACATCTTTATACGTCTTTTCTAGGGTCTAAAAAATACGAAACGTTGCTTTATGATTCGAAGTTAAAATCTTCAAATTTGGTATAATAATGACTTTTTTCACGTTTTTCATGTAGTTTGATATTACGTAAATATATTCATTTTTACCAATATTTCGATACTATTTCATGTTGTATCACGATATGTGATTTGGCCCTCAAATCTCAGATTTTCGCATAATATTGCATTTTAGGCAAGTTTTCTTGCATTTTCTTTCGTACTAAAAATCATCGAATTCAGCAATATTTTGACGTTTATCATCCCCTTTTCCTTTATGTGATATAAACGAAATATCATCGAATTAGGCAATATTTTGCTGTTTTTCCACGTTTTTGTGAATTTTCAGTTTATTGCTATTAATTCATTAAATATACGATAAAAATGATGCAAACACATAATTGATGAGAATTTGACCTTAAACACTTCATTTTCAATCAACTATTTGTTTCTCGTTAAAATACTGAGTAAGATATTGGAAAGGGGAGAAGTTCTGTTTTTATTGCATATATCGACGTTTCAGCCGGATTAGAGCGGTTTTACGTGTACATCTTCCATCGGTAATATAAACGGAAAATCAGGAACATTTTAGTTAATTCTAATGAAAACACATTGATTTTTATCATTTGTATTTGAAACAACATTGTCATATGTCTTTTCCTGGATCTAAATAATCCGAAACCTCGCTCTATGATTTGAAGTTAAAATCCTCAAATATGGTAATATTGGGGTTTTTTCACGTTATTCATGTAGTGTGATTTTACGTATATATATTCGTTTTACCAATATTTCGATACCACTTCATGTTTTCTCACGATATGTGATTTGGCCTTCAAATCTCAGAATTTAGAAAATTTTGCATTTTTAAGCAAGTTTTCTTGCATTTTGTTTTGTACTAAAAATCATCGAATTTAGCAATATTTTGACCTTTATCATCTCCTTTTCCTTTATGTGATTTAAACAAAATATCATCGAATTAGGCAATATTTTGCCGTTTTTCCACTTTTTTGTGGATTTTCAGTTTATTGTTATTATTTCATTAAATATACGAGAAAAATTATGGAAACACATAATTGATCAGAAAATAACCTTAAATACTTCATTTTTAATCATCTATTTGTTTCTCGGTAAAATACTGAGTAAGATATTGAAAAGGGAAGAAGTTCTGATTTTATTGCATATATCGACGTTTCAGCCGGAGTAGAACGGTTTTACGTGTACATCTTCCATCGGAAATATAAACCGAAAATCAGAAACATTTTAGTTAATTTTAATGAAAACACATTGATTTTTATCATTTGTATTGGAAGCAACATCTTTATACGTCTTTTCTAGGGTCTAAAAAATACGAAACGTCGCTCTATGATTCGAAGTTAAAATCCTCAAATTTGGTATAATAATGACTTTTTTCACGTTTTTCATGTAGTTTGATATTACGTAAATATATTCATTTTTACCAATATATCGATACTGTTTCATGTAGTATCACGATATGTGATTTGGCCTTCAAATCCCAGATTTTCGCTTAATATTACTTTTTAAGCAAGTTTTCTTGCATTTTGTTTCGTACTAAAATCATCGAATTCAGTAATATTTTGACGTTTATCATTCGATGATATTTTGTGTAAATCACATAAAGGAAAAGGGGATGATAAAGGTCAAAATATTGCTAAATTCGATGATTAATTCATTATATATACGATAAAAATTATGCAAACACATAATTGATCAGAAAATAACCTTAAATACTTCATTTTCAATCATCTATTTTTTTCTCGTTAAAATACTGCGTAAGATATTGAAAAGGGGAGAAGTTCTGTTTTTATTGCATATATCGACGTTTCAGCCGGAGTAGAACGGTTTTACGTGTACATCTTCCATCGGTAATATAAACCGAAAATCAGGAACATTTTAGTTTATTTTAATGAAAACACATTGATTTTTGTCATTTGTATTGGAAGCAACATCTTTATACGTCTTTTCTAGGGTCTAAAAAATACGAAACGTTGCTTTATGATTCGAAGTTAAAATCTTCAAATTTGGTATAATAATGACTTTTTTCACGTTTTTCATGTAGTTTGATATTACGTAAATATATTCATTTTTACCAATATTTCGATACTATTTCATGTTGTATCACGATATGTGATTTGGCCCTCAAATCTCAGATTTTCGCATAATATTGCATTTTAGGCAAGTTTTCTTGCATTTTCTTTCGTACTAAAAATCATCGAATTCAGCAATATTTTGACGTTTATCATCCCCTTTTCCTTTATGTGATATAAACGAAATATCATCGAATTAGGCAATATTTTGCTGTTTTTCCACGTTTTTGTGAATTTTCAGTTTATTGCTATTAATTCATTAAATATACGATAAAAATGATGCAAACACATAATTGATCAGAAAATAACCTTAAATACTTCATTTTCAATCAACTATTTGTTTCTCGGTAAAATACTGAGTAAGATATTTAAAAGGGGAGAATTTCTGTTTTTATTGCATATATCGACGTTTCAGCCGGAGTGGAACGGTTTTACGTGTACATCTTCCATCGGTAATATAAACCGAAAATCAGGAACATTTTAGTCAATTTTAATGAAAAGACATTGATTTTTGTCATTTGTATTGGAAGCAACATCTTTATACGCCTTTTCTAGGGTCTAAAAAATACGAAACGTCGCTTTATGATTCGAAGTTAAAATCCTCAAATTTGGTATAATAATGAATTTTCACGTTTTTCATGTAGTTTGATATTACGTAAATATATTCATTTTTACCAATATTTCGATACTATTTCATGTAGTATCACGATATGTGATTTGGCTTTCAAATCTTAGATTTTCGCATAATATTGCATTTTAGGCAAGTTTTCTTGCATTTTGTTTCGTACTAAAAATCATCGAATTCAGCAATATTTTGACGTTTATCATCCTCTTTTCCTTTATGTGATATAAACGAAATATCATCGAATTAGGCAATATTTTGCTATTTTTCCACGTTTTTGTGAATTTTCAGTTTATTACTATTAATTCATTAAATATACGATAAAAATGATGCAAACACATAATTGATCAGAAAATAACCTTAAATACTTCATTTTCAATCAACTATTTGTTTCTCGGTAAAATACTGAGTAAGATATTGGAAAGGGGAGAATTTCTGTTTTTATTGCATATATCGACGTTTCAGACGGAGTAGAACGGTTTTACGTGTACATCTTCCATCGGTAATATAAACCGAAAATCAGGAACATTTTAGTTAATTTTAATGAAAAGACATTGATTTTTGTCATTTGTATTGGAAGCAACATCTTTATACGTCTTTTCTAGGGTCTAAAAAATACGAAACGTCGCTTTATGATTCGAAGTTAAAATCCTCAAATTTGGTATAATAATGACTTTTTACACGTTTTTCATGTAGTTTGATATTACGTAAATATATTCATTTTTACCAATATTTCGATACTATTTCATGTAGTATCACGATATGTGATTTGGCCTTCAAATCTCAGATTTTCTCATAATATTGCATTTTAAGCAAGTTTTCTTGCATTTTGTTTCGTACTAAAAATCATCGAATTCAGCAATATTTTGACGTTTATCATCTCCTTTTCCTTTATGTGATTTAAACAAAATATCATCGAATTAAGCAATATTTTGCCGTTTTTCCACGATTTTGTGAATTTCCAGTTTATTGTTATTATTTCATTAAATATACGATAAAAATGATGCAAACACATAATTGATCAGAAAATAACCTTAAATACTTCATTTTCAATCAACTATTTATTTCTCGGTAAAATACTGAGTAAGATATTGGAAAGGGGAGAAGTTCTGTTTTTATTGCATATATCGACGTTTCAGCCGGATTAGAACGGTTTTACGTGTACATCTTCCATCGGTAATATAAACCGGAAATCAGGAACATTTTAGTTAATTTTAATGAAAACACATTGATTTTTACCATTTGTATTGGAAGCAACATCTTTATACGTCTTTTTTGGGTCTAAAAAATACGAAACGTCGCTTTATGATTCGAAGTTAAAATCCTCAAATTTGGTATAATAATGACTTTTTCACGTTTTTCATGTAGTTTGATATTACGTATATATATTCATTTTTACCAATATTTCGATACTATATCATGTAGTATCACGATATGTGATTTGGCCTTCAAATCTCAGATTTTCGCAAAATATTGCATTTTAAGCAAGTTTTCTTGCATTTTGTTTCGTACTAAAAATCATCGAATTCAGTAATATTTTGACGTTTATCATTCGATGATATTTTGTGTAAATCACATAAAGGAAAAGGGGATGATAAAGGTCAAAATATTGCTAAATTCGATGATTAATTCATTATATATACGATAAAAATTATGCAAACACATAATTGATCAGAAAATAACCTTAAATACTTCATTTCCAATCATCTATTTTTTTCTCGTTAAAATACTGCGTAAGATATTGAAAAGGGGAGAAGTTCTGTTTTTATTGAATATATCGACGTTTCAGCCGGAGTAGAACGGTTTTACGTGTACATCTTCCATCGGTAATATAAACCGAAAATCAGGAACATTTTAGTTAATTTTAATGAAAACACATTGATTTTTGTCATTTGTATTGGAAGCAACATCTTTATACGTCTTTTCTAGGGTCTAAAAAATACGAAACGTTGCTTTATGATTCGAAGTTAAAATCTTCAAATTTGGTATAATAATGACTTTTTTCACGTTTTCATGTAGTTTGATATTACGTAAATATATTCATTTTTACCAATATTTCGATACTATTTCATGTTGTATCACGATATGTGATTTGGCCCTCAAATCTCAGATTTTCGCATAATATTGCATTTTAGGCAAGTTTTCTTGCATTTTCTTTCGTACTAAAAATCATCGAATTCAGCAATATTTTGACGTTTATCATCCCCTTTTCCTTTATGTGATATAAACGAAATATCATCGAATTAGGCAATATTTTGCTGTTTTTCCACGTTTTTGTGAATTTTCAGTTTATTGCTATTAATTCATTAAATATACGATAAAAATGATGCAAACACATAATTGATCAGAAAATAACCTTAAATACTTCATTTTCAATCAACTATTTGTTTCTCGGTAAAATACTGAGTAAGATATTTAAAAGGGGAGAATTTCTGTTTTTATTGCATATATCGACGTTTCAGCCGGAGTGGAACGGTTTTACGTGTACATCTTCCATCGGTAATATAAACTGAAAATCAGGAACATTTTAATTAATTTTAATGGAAAGACATTGATTTTTGTCATTTGTATTGGAAGCAACATCTTTATACGCCTTTTCTAGGGTCTAAAAAATACGAAACGTCGCTTTATGATTCGAAGTTAAAATCCTCAAATTTGGTATAATAATGACTTTTTTCACGTTTTTCATGTAGTTTGATATTACGTAAATATATTCATTTTTACCAATATTTCGATACTATTTCATGTAGTATCACGATATGTGATTTGGCCTTCAAATCTTAGATTTTCGCATAATATTGCATTTTAGGCAAGTTTTCTTGCATTTTGTTTCGTACTAAAAATCATCGAATTCAGCAATATTTTGACGTTTATCATCCCCTTTTCCTTTATGTGATATAAACGAAATATCATCGAATTAGGCAATATTTTGCTATTTTTCCACGTTTTTGTGAATATTCAGTTTATTACTATTAATTCATTAAATATACGATAAAAATGATGCAAACACATAATTGATCAGAAAATAACCTTAAATACTTCATTTTCAATCAACTATTTGTTTCTCGGTAAAATACTAAGTAAGATATTGGAAAGGGGAGAATTTCTGTTTTTATTGCATATATCGACGTTTCAGACGGAGTAGAACGGTTTTACGTGTACATCTTCCATCGGTAATATAAACCGAAAATCAGGAACATTTTAGGTAATTTTAATGAAAAGACATTGATTTTTGTCATTTGTATTGGAAGCAACATCTTTATACGTCTTTTCTAGGGTCTAAAAAATACGAAACGTCGCTTTATGATTCGAAGTTAAAATCCTCAAATTTGGTATAATAATGACTTTTTACACGTTTTTCATGTAGTTTGATATTACGTAAATATATTCATTTTTACCAATATTTCGATACCAATATGTAGTATCACGATATGTGATTTGGCCTTCAAATCTCAGATTTTCGCAAAATATTGCATTTTAAGCAAGTTTTCTTGCATTTTGTTTCGTACTAAAAATCATCGAATTCAGTAATATTTTGACGTTTATCATTCGATGATATTTTGTGTAAATCACATATAGGAAAAGGGGATGATAAAGGTCAAAATATTGCTAAATTCGATGATTAATTCATTATATATACGATAAAAATTATGCAAACACATAATTGATCAGAAAATAACCTTAAATACTTCATTTTCAATCATCTATTTTTTTCTCGTTAAAATACTGCGTAAGATATTGAAAAGGGGAGAAGTTCTGTTTTTATTGCATATATCGACGTTTCAGCCGGAGTAGAACGGTTTTACGTGTACATCTTCCATCGGTAATATAAACCGAAAATCAGGAACATTTTAGTTAATTTTAATGAAAACACATTGATTTTTGTCATTTGTATTGGAAGCAACATCTTTATACGTCTTTTCTAGGGTCTAAAAAATACGAAACGTTGCTTTATGATTCGAAGTTAAAATCTTCAAATTTGGTATAATAATGACTTTTTTCACGTTTTTCATGTAGTTTGATATTACGTAAATATATTCATTTTTACCAATATTTCGATACTATTTCATGTTGTATCACGATATGTGATTTGGCCCTCAAATCTCAGATTTTCGCATAATATTGCATTTTAGGCAAGTTTTCTTGCATTTTCTTTCGTACTAAAAATCATCGAATTCAGCAATATTTTGACGTTTATCATCCCCTTTTCCTTTATGTGATATAAACGAAATATCATCGAATTAGGCAATATTTTGCTGTTTTTCCACGTTTTTGTGAATTTTCAGTTTATTGCTATTAATTCATTAAATATACGATAAAAATGATGCAAACACATAATTGATCAGAAAATAACCTTAAATACTTCATTTTCAATCAACTATTTGTTTCTCGGTAAAATACTGAGTAAGATATTTAAAAGGGGAGAATTTCTGTTTTTATTGCATATATCGACGTTTCAGCCGGAGAAGAACGGTTTTACGTGTACATCTTCCATCGGTAATATAAACCGAAAATCAGGAACATTTTAGTTAATTTTAATGAAAAGACATTGATTTTTGTCATTTGTATTGGAAGCAACATCTTTATACGCCTTTTCTAGGGTCTAAAAAATACGAAACGTCGCTTTATGATTCGAAGTTAAAATCCTCAAATTTGGTATAATAATGACTTTTTTCACGTTTTTCATGTAGTTTGATATTACGTAAATATATTCATTTTTACCAATATTTCGATACTATTTCATGTAGTATCACGATATGTGATTTGGCCTTCAAATCTTAGATTTTCGCATAATATTGCATTTTAGGCAAGTTTTCTTGCATTTTGTTTCGTACTAAAAATCATCGAATTCAGCAATATTTTGACGTTTATCATCCCCTTTTCCTTTATGTGATATAAACGAAATATCATCGAATTAGGCAATATTTTGCTGTTTTTCCACGTTTTTGTGAATTTTCAGTTTATTGCTATTAATTCATTAAATATACGATAAAAATGATGCAAACACATAATTGATCAGAAAATAACCTTAAATACTTCATTTTCAATCAACTATTTGTTTCTCGGTAAAATACTGAGTAAGATATTTAAAAGGGGAGAATTTCTGTTTTTATTGCATATATCGACGTTTCAGCCGGAGAAGAACGGTTTTACGTGTACATCTTCCATCGGTAATATAAACCGAAAATCAGGAACATTTTAGTTAATTTTAATGAAAAGACATTGATTTTTGTCATTTGTATTGGAAGCAACATCTTTATACGCCTTTTCTAGGGTCTAAAAAATACGAAACGTCGCTTTATGATTCGAAGTTAAAATCCTCAAATTTGGTATAATAATGACTTTTTTCACGTTTTTCATGTAGTTTGATATTACGTAAATATATTCATTTTTACCAATATTTCGATACTATTTCATGTAGTATCACGATATGTGATTTGGCCTTCAAATCTTAGATTTTCGCATAATATTGCATTTTAGGCAAGTTTTCTTGCATTTTGTTTCGTACTAAAAATCATCGAATTCAGCAATATTTTGACGTTTATCATCCCCTTTTCCTTTATGTGATATAAACGAAATATCATCGAATTAGGCAATATTTTGCTGTTTTTTCCACGTTTTGTGAATTTTCAGTTTATTACTATTAATTCATTTAATATACGATAAAAATGATGCAAACACATAATTGATCAGAAAATAACCTTAAATACTTCATTTTCAATCAACTATTTGTTTCTCGGTAAAATACTGAGTAAGATATTGGAAAGGGGAGAATTTCTGTTTTTATTGCATATATCGACGTTTCAGACGGAGTAGAACGGTTTTACGTGTACATCTTCCATCGGTAATATAAACCGAAAATCAGGAACATTTTAGTTAATTTTAATGAAAAGACATTGATTTTTGTCATTTGTATTGGAAGCAACATCTTTATACGTCTTTTCTAGGGTCTAAAAAATTCGAAACGTCGCTTTATGATTAGAAGTTAAAATCCTCAAATTTGGTATAATAATGACTTTTTACACGTTTTTCATGTAGTTTGATATTACGTAAATATATTCATTTTTACCAATATTTCGATACTATTTCATGTAGTATCACGATATGTGATTTGGCCTTCAAATCTCAGATTTTCTCATAATATTGCATTTTAAGCAAGTTTTCTTGCATTTTGTTTCGTACTAAAAATCATCGAATTCAGCAAAATATTTTGACGTTTATCATCTCCTTTTCCTTTATGTGATTTAAACAAAATATCATCGAATTAAGCAATATTTTGCCGTTTTTCCACGTTTTTGTGAATTTCCAGTTTATTGTTATTATTTCATTAAATATACGATAAAAATGATGCAAACACATAATTGATCAGAAAATAACCTTAAATACTTCATTTTCAATCAACTATTTATTTCTCGGTAAAATACTGAATAAGATATTGGAAAGGGGAGAAGTTCTGTTTTTATTGCATATATCGACGTTTCAGCCGGATTAGAACGGTTTTACGTGTACATCTTCCATCGGTAATATAAACCGGAAATCAGGAACATTTAGTTAATTTTAATGAAAACACATTGATTTTTACCATTTGTATTGGAAGCAACATCTTTATACGTCTTTTTTGGGTCTAAAAAATACGAACGTCGCTTATGATTCGAAGTTAAAATCCTCAAATTTGGTATAATAATGACTTTTTCACGTTTTTCATGTAGTTTGATATTACGTATATATTTTCATTTTTACCAATATTTCGATACTATATCATGTAGTATCACGATATGTGATTTGGCCTTCAAATCTCAGATTTTCGCAAAATATTGCATTTTAAGCAAGTTTTCTTGCATTTTGTTTCGTACTAAAAATCATCGAATTCAGTAATATTTTGACGTTTATCATTCGATGATATTTTGTGTAAATCACATAAAGGAAAAGGGGATGATAAAGGTCAAAATATTGCTAAATTCGATGATTAATTCATTATATATACGATAAAAATTATGCAAACACATAATTGATCAGAAAATAACCTTAAATACTTCATTTTCAATCATCTATTTGTTTCTCGTTAAAATACTGCGTAAGATATTGAAAAGGGGAGAAGTTCTGTTTTTATTGCATATATCGACGTTTCAGCCGGAGTAGAACGGTTTTACGTGTACATCTTCCATCGGTAATATAAACCGAAAATCAGGAACATTTTAGTTAATTTTAATGAAAACACATTGATTTTTGTCATTTGTATTGGAAGCAACATCTTTATACGTCTTTTCTAGGGTCTAAAAAAATACGAAACGTTGCTTTATGATTTGAAGTTAAAATCCTCAAATTTGGTATAATAATGACTTTTTTCACGTTTTTCATGTAGTTTGATATTACGTAAATATATTCATTTTTACCAATATTTCGATACTATTTCATGTAGCATCACGATATGTGATTTGGCCTTCAAATCTTAGATTTTCGCATAATATTGCATTTTAGGCAAGTTTTCTTGCATTTTGTTTCGTACTAAAAATCATCGAATTCAGCAATATTTTGACGTTTATCATCCCCTTTTCCTTTATGTGATATAAACGAAATATCATCGAATTAGGCAATATTTTGCGGTTTTTCCACGTTTTGTGAATTTTCAGTTTATTGCTATTAATTCATTAAATATACGATAAAAATGATGCAAACACATAATTGATCAGAAAATAACCTTAAATACTTGATTTTCAATCATCTATTTGTTTCTCGTTAAAATACTGAGTAAGATATTGAAAAGGGGAGAAGTTCTGTTTTTTTGCATATATCGACGTTTCAGCCGGATTAGAACGGTTTTACGTGTACATCTTCCATCGGTAATATAACCGAAAATCAGGAACATTTTAGTTAATTTTAATGAAAAGACATTGATTTTTTGTCATATGTATTGGAAGCAACATATTTATACGTCTTTTCTAGTGTCTAAAAAATACGAAACGTCGCTCTATGATTCGTAGTTAAAATCCTCAAATTTGGTATAATAATGACTTTTTTCACGTTTTTCATGTAGTTTGATATTACGTAAATATATTCATTTTTACCAATATTTCGACACTATTTCATTTAGTATCACGATATGTGATTTGGCCTTCAAATCTCAGATTTTCGCTTAATATTGCATTTTAAGCAAGTTTTCTTGCATTTTGTTTCGTACTAAAAATCATCGAATTCAGCAATATTTTGACGTTCATCATCCCCTTTTCCTTTATGTGATATAAACAAAATATCATCGAATTAGGCAATATTTTGCTGTTTTTCCACGTTTTTGTGAATTTTCAGTTTATTGCTATTAATTCATTAAATATACGATAAAAATGATGCAAACACATAATTGATGAGAATTTGACCTTAAACACTTCATTTTCAATCAACTATTTGTTTCTCGTTAAAATACTGAGTAAGATATTGAAAAGGGGAGAAGTTCTGTTTTTTGCATATATCGACGTTTCAGCCGGATTAGAACGGTTTTACGTGTACATCTTCCATCGGAAATATCAACCGAAAATCAGAAACATTTTAGTTAATTTTAATGAAAACACATTGAATTTTATCATTTGTATTGGAAGCAACATCTTTATACGTCTTTTTCTAGGGTCTAAAAAATACGAAACGTCGCTCTGTGATTCGAAGTTAAAATCCTCAAATTGGTATAATAATGACTTTTTTCACGTTTTTCATGTAGTTTGATATTACGTAAATATATTCATTTTTACCAATATATCGATACTGTTTCATGTAGTATCACGATATGTGATTTGGCCTTCAAATCCCAGATTTTCGCTTAATATTACTTTTTAAGCAAGTTTTCTTGCATTTTGTTTCGTACTAAAATCATCGAATTCAGTAATATTTTGACGTTTATCATTCGATGATATTTTGTGTAAATCACATAAAGGAAAAGGGGATGATAAAGGTCAAAATATTGCTAAATTCGATGATTAATTCATTATATATACGATAAAAATTATGCAAACACATAATTGATCAGAAATAACCTTAAATACTTCATTTTCAATCATCTATTTGTTTCTCGTTAAAATACTGCGTAAGATATTGAAAAGGGGAGAAGTTCTGTTTTTATTGCATATATCGACGTTTCAGCCGGAGTAGAACGGTTTTACGTGTACATCTTCCATCGGTAATATAAACCGAAAATCAGGAACATTTTAGTTAATTTTAATGAAAACACATTGATTTTTGTCATTTGTATTGGAAGCAACATCTTTATACGTCTTTTCTAGGGTCTAAAAAATACGAAACGTTGCTTTATGATTCGAAGTTAAAATCCTCAAATTTGGTATAATAATGACTTTTTTCACGTTTTTCATGTAGTTTGATATTACGTAAATATATTCATTTTTACCAATATTTCGATACTATTTCATGTTGTATCACGATATGTGATTTGGCCTTCAAATCTCAGATTTTCGCATAATATTGCATTTTAGGCAAGTTTTCTTGCATTTTCTTTCGTACTAAAAATCATCGAATTCAGCAATATTTTGACGTTTATCATCCCCTTTTCCTTTATGTGATATAAACGAATATCATCGAATTAGGCAATATTTTGCTGTTTTTCCACGTTTTTGTGAATTTTCAGTTTATTGCTATTAATTCATTAAATATACGATAAAAATGATGCAAACACATAATTGATCAGAAAATAACCTTAAATACTTGATTTTCAATCATCTATTTGTTTCTCGGTAAAATACTGAGTAAGATATTTAAAAGGGGAGAATTTCTTTTTTATTGCATATATCGACGTTTCAGCCAGAGTAGAACGGTTTTACGTGTACATCTTCCATCGGTAATATAAACCGAAAATCAGGAACATTTTAGTTAATTTTAATGAAAAGACATTGATTTTTGTCATTTGTATTGGAAGCAACATCTTTATACGCCTTTTCTAGGGTCTAAAAAATACGAAACGTCGCTTTATGATTCGAAGTTAAAATCCTCGAATTTGGTATAATAATGACTTTTTTCACGTTTTTCATGTAGTTTGATATTACGTAAATATATTCATTTTTACCAATATTTCGATACTATTTCGTGTAGTATCACGATATGTGATTCGGCCTTCAAATCTCAGATTTTCTCATAATATTGCATTTTAAGCAAGTTTTCTTGCATTTTGTTTCGTACTAAAAATCATCGAATTCAGCAATATTTTGACGTTGATCATCTCCTTTTCCTTTATGTGATTTAAACAAAATATCATCGAATTAAGCAATATTTTGCCGTTTTTCCACGTTTTTGTGAATTTCCAGTTTATTGTTATTATTTCATTAAATATACGAGAAAAGTTTTGAAAACACATAATTGATCAGAAAATAACCTTAAATACTTCATTTTCAATCATCTATTTGTTTCTTGTTAAAATACTGAGTAAGATATTGAAAAAGGGGAGAAGTTCTGTTTTTATTGCATATATCGACGATTCAGCCGGATTAGAACGGTTTTACGTGTACATCTTCCATCGGTAATATAAACCGGAAATCAGGAACATTTTAGTTAATTTTAATGAAAACACATTGATTTTTATCATTTGTATTGGGAGCAACATCTTTATACGTCTTTTTTGGGTCTAAAAAATACGAAACGTCGCTTTATGATTCGAAGTTAAAATCCTCAAATTTGGTATAATAATGACTTTTTCACGTTTTTCATGTAGTTTGATATTACGTATATATATTCATTTTTACCAATATTTCGATACTATATCATGTAGTATCACGATATGTGATTTGGCCTTCAAATCTCAGATTTTCGCAAAATATTGCATTTTAAGCAAGTTTTCTTGCATTTGTTTCGTACTAAAAATCATCGAATTCAGTAATATTTTGACGTTTATCATTCGATGATATTTTGTGTAAATCACATAAAGGAAAAGGGGATGATAAAGGTCAAAATATTGCTAAATTCGATGATTAATTCATTATATATACGATAAAAATTATGCAAACACATAATTGATCAGAAAATAACCTTAAATACTTCATTTTCAATCATCTATTTGTTTCTCGTTAAAATACTGAGTAAGATATTGAAAAGGGGAGAAGTTCTGTTTTTTTGCATATATCGACGTTTCAGCCGGATTAGAACGGTTTTACGTGTACATCTTCCATCGGTAATATAAACCGAAAATCAGGAACATTTTAGTTAATTTTAATGAAAACACATTGATTTTTATCATTTGTATTGGAAGCAACATCTTTATACGTCTTTTTTGGGTCTAAAAAATACGAAACGTCGCTTTATGATTCGAAGTTAAAATCCTCAAATTTGGTATAATAATGACTTTTTTCACGTTTTTCATATAGTTTGATATTACGTAAATATATTCATTTTTACCAATATTTCGATACTATTTCATGTAGTATCACGATATGTGATTTGGCCTTCAAATCTCAGATTTTCGCATAATATTGCATTTTAAGCAAGTTTTCTTGTATTTTGCTTCGTACTAAAATCATCGAATTCAGTAATATTTTGGCGTTTATCATTCGATGATATTTTGTGTAAATCACATGAAGTAAAAGGGGATGATAAAGGTCAAAATATTGCTAAATTCGATGATTAATTCATTATATATACGAGAAAAATTATGCAAACACATAATTGATCAGAAAATAACCTTAAATACTTCATTTTCAATCATCTATTTGTTTCTCGTTAAAATCTGAGTAAGATATTGAAAAGGGGAGAAGTTCTGTTTTTATTGCATATATCGACGTTTCAGCCGGTAGAACGGTTTGTTGCATCTAACGATTAGATGCAACAAAGGTGTACATCATTATGCCTTATGTAGAAAAATTTCTACACAATCTATGACAACTGGGGAGAATTCTATGAATTCTACCACAATACAATATTGCAAGGTACATCAGGAAATAAATGTACTTGCTACTGAGTCAGGCAATAATACCACTCTGCCTACAGCTCAGCTCAAACTAATTGACAGGAAATCTAGAGTTAACACTAGAGGTCTCTTTGATCAAGGATCACAGAAAACCTTCATCACACAACAATTAGTCGAGCAGTTAAAAATAAAACCTGCCAAAAGTGTTAGACTGAATATTTCCGGGTTCTTGAATAATAGTGGACCTCATGAATACCAAGTAGTCAAGGTGTTAGAGAGACTTGGATCTTCCACTAGTCCAATACAAGTGGTAGTAGTAGATAAACTTCCTTCAGACCTGCAGGTCACAGGACTGCGAGATATCTTAAACGAAACCGCATGAGGCTAGCAGACTACAAAATAAATTCTGACTGCCTCACTGATGTTGGTATACTTATAGGCGCTGACCATTATTATAAATGTATAACGGGATCCACCAGACAACATTCGTTTTGGCATATTTTCGGTATAAAAAGTCGTAATTTCAAAAAGTGAATACGTGCAGAGAGCCTGAATTTGGCTCAAAAATATGGCTCAATCGTCGAATTTGTGATGTTTAGGATATTTTGAAAACTGCAGGGATAGTTTGGGCAAAATGTTATCCATCGCCGCTTTCAGTAATTGGCATATTTTCGGTATGAAAAGTCGTAATTTCAAACTGCGAATACATGCAGAAAGCCAAACGTTGGCTCCAAAATATGGCTCAAGGGTCGAATTGGGGATGTTTTGGATATTTTAAAAACTGCAGGGATGGCCTGGGCAAAATGTGATCCATCGCCGCTTTGAGTAATTGACATGTTTTCGGTATAAAAAGTCGTAATTTCAAACTGCGAATACGTTTTGAGAGCCAGAATTTAGCTCCAAAATAATTCTCAAGGGTCGAATTAGGGATCTTTGGGATAATTTGGAAACTGCAGGGAGGGTTTGGGCAAATTGTGATCCATCGCCGCTTTTAGTAATTGGCATATTTTCGGTATAAAATTCGTAATTTCAAACTGGTAACACATGCAGAGAGCCAGAATTTGGCTCCAAAATATGGCTCAAGCGTCGAATTTGGGATGTTTGCTATATTTTGAAAACTGAAGGGCGGGTTTGGGCAAAATGTGATCCATCGTCGCTCTCAGTAAATGGCATATTTTCGGTATAAAAAGAAGTAATTTCAAACTGCGAATACGTGCAGAGAGCCCAAATTTGGCTTCAAAATATGTCTC